>NW_028227258.1:66302500-66492500 GCF_978045245.1 Mus caroli | reverse complement strand
ATCTGGGCCAACAGTCTTCCTGGCACACATCCATTCCTCCAACTAAGACTGCCCACCCCTAAGAAACAGGTGTTTCACAAGACTTCACCGTGACCCAAAGAGGCACATGCCATAATTACCAACAGGCAGGGAAGCTCGTCCCACCCAATCTGAGCCCAGGTCCTGGAACCGAAACCATCCGGTACACACCTCCCTCCACCCGAGAGAAATATGGGCAAAGTTAGTGCCACATGCCTAATGATTAAGTAATCTTCCTCCCTCAGACCCTCCCTTCCCTCTCCAGGCAAGAAAGTCAAGCTCTCCCCGAATACCTGGCAGCCTTGGAGACCTCACTGAAAAGTCAGAGCTGGCAATAAAAGGGGTAGGGGCAATGGTGTGAAGATAAACTTACTGGATGAGTCTGAGTCTAGGCAGGGGCAGGGACTGAAACAATAGTCTCCAAACCTGAAAGATTCCTCCACCCAAGAGTTTCTTCCCCACCCAGGTGTCACGGAGACAGCCTTCAGTCATATTAGAACTCATGTCATTGCATTAATCACCAATGATCAAGGAGCGCTCTTATTTTGTGTGTATCTTAGGCTGGCTTCAACCTCACTATGTAGCCAAGGATGAACTAATCAGCTTGCTTCTTTATACCTCCCATGCTACGTTTACGTGGTTCAAGGAATTGATCCCAGAAACTTCATGCATGCTAGGTGAACACTCGAACAACAAAACTATGTCTCCAGCCCCTCAATCCTCTTTGAAAATATTCAGTTCCTGGGCTGGAGAGATGGCTCAGAGGTTAAGAGCACTGACTGCTCTTCCAGAGGTCCTGAGTTCAATTCCCAGCAACCACATGGTGACTCACAACCATCTGTAATGGGATCTGATGTCCTCTTCTGGTGTGTCTGAAGCTGCAGTGCACTCATAAATGAAATAAATAAATCTTAAAAAAAAAAAGGAAGAAAATATTCAATTCCATTCCCAGGTATTTCACTCCCAAGTAAAAAGGAAACATAAGTCCACATCAACTTATAAAACGTCATACCAGTAATATTTACAACAGCCAAAGAGTAGAAACAACTCAAAAGTCCATCAGTTATTCCATGATGAACATATATCTATGATAATATAGTTAAATATGGACTATCATCCAGTTCTAAAAAACAAAGGCAGTGATGGTACACACACCTTTAATCCCAGTGCTCGGGAGGCAGTTTTGAGTTCAGAAGTGAGCCTGGTATACACAGCAAGTTCCAGGACAGCTAGGGCTGTTACACAGAGAAACCCGTCTTGAAAAACCCAAAACCAAAATAAACAAATAAAACAAATGTAGAACTAACATGTTACATGTTACATGTGTATGAGCCTTTAAAGCAGCATGCAACTTGAAAGCAGCCAGGCTGGAGGACCATGAAACACATGACCAGACGCACAAGAAGTGTACATATGAATAGGTGAGATACAGACAAAGCAGACAGGTAGCTGCCTGGGCTTGGGAGACTGGGGAGGATGGGAAGTGACTGCCAATGGATGAAGATTTCTCTATGAAGTGAGCAAAAGGTTCTAAAATTGCCTCAGTGATGACCCCGTAACTCTGAATACACTAAAGAAAGCCACAGAATTATACACCTTAAACTGGTGCATCACGCAGCACAGTTTTTAAATAAGGCTTATAAAAATGGTTGAAACTCATAGCAAACGTATAATAAATCACATCCAAATTCTTAAAATATTTATCTCTGTTTCATGTACATAAGTATTTTATCTACGTGTACGTCTATGTAACGCATGAGTGCCTGGTGCCCAGAGGCCAGAAGGTGTCAGATCACCTGGAACTGGGGTTACAGATGTTTGAGTTCTGCCATGTGGGTACCGGAAATCAAACCCACGACCTCTAGCGGAGCAGCCAGTGCTCTTAACCGAAACATCTCTTTAGCCTCTTTCAGCTCAATTTTTAACTAAAGAAAAAGTAGCTTCAGGCATTAGCTACTTCAATTTCTGTACTCTTACAGGAAACATCTGATCCACAGGAAAGACAAAGGCTCAGCCTACAGCAGATAAAACAAATTCCAAACCTACTATCATGTTTGCCAAGAAGAAGAAAGGAGGGAGAGGAGAGAGAAGAGGAGGAGGGGAAAAAAGCCATATGTGGTAGTATATATTGTTAACCCCATTACTTGGGAAGTAGAGGCAGATCTCTGTGAGTTCAAGGCTAGTCTGATCTACATAGCAAGTTCTAGGACAGCCAGCGCTACACAGAGATATCTGTCTCTAAAAGAAAGAAAAAAAGGAGAGAGAGAAGAGAAGAGAAGAGAAGAGAAGAGAAGAGAAGAGAAGAGAAGAGAAGAGAAGAGAAGAGAAGAGAAGAGGAAGAGAAGAGAGATGAGAGGGGAGGAAAGAGAGGAGAGGTGAGAGGGGGAAGTGGAGGAGGAAAGAGAGGGGAGGGAAGAATAGGAGAAGAGAGAGAGGAAGGCAGGGAAGGGAGGGAGGGAAGGTTGGAAAAAAGTGTAGTATATAAGGATAAGGGTAACATTGAATGATGCAGAGAGCCCAGAGTCTACCATGCTTGGCTTCAAGAAAAAGAAGAGAGCTCTTGCTTTTGCTCTTTCTCCTGCCTTCCTGCTCCCTCTCTCCCCACCCCCCCTCGCCCTTCTCTGCATGCTCTTGGCCCTTGGCCAGCCTGTACCACCCCCCCTTTCTCTGCCTCTATTATCCTCTTAATTCTCCCCATGCCCTGAATAAACTCTATTCTATATTAAGGAAGGAAGGAAGGAAGGAAGGAAGGAAGGAAGGAAGGAAGGAAGGAAGGAAGGGAGGGAGGGAGGGAGGGAGGGAGGGAGGGAGGGAGAGAGAGAGAGAGAGAGAGAGAGAGAGAGAGAGAGAGAGAAAGAGAGAAAGAGAGAAAGAGAGAAAGAGAGAAAGAGAGAAAGAAAGTGAGAATAGAAGGGAAGAAGGGAATGGAAGGGAAGGGAAGGGAAGGGAAGGGAAGGGAAGGGAAGGGAAGGGAAGGGAAGGGAAGGGAAGGGAAGGGAAGGGAAGACGAGAGGGTCCATTAACCCTCAATGTCACTGTGAAAGCTCAGCCCTGTTGACTAGCAAAGGTCACTCAGCAATCCATCCTGGATCTCCCCACGGTGCCCCACGGTGCCCCACGGTGCCCCACGGGCAGATATTACAGGTCCTGTAATATCAGGGAAAAGGGAATAAGCTGATAAGAATAAACAAATGCCAATATGAGAAGGAATAAAAATTGACCAAAGTCAGGCCAGGCATAGTGACACGTGCTTACAATCCTTGCATTTTGGAGGCTGAGGCAGGAGGATCACAGCAAATCTGAGGCCATTCTGGGTGGGCTACATGAGCTCTAGGCTAGCCTTGGTACAATGTGAGACACTGCCTCAAAAAGGGGGTGGGGTGGGGGTAGGTAGAGATAAAGACCATGCAGTGGGTAAAGTGCTTGCTATATAAGCATGATGATAACCAGAGTATAGATCCCCAGAGACTGATGTCAGCATCTGCCCTCTACATATAACCGTACTGACACACAGCATCCTCAGATTTCCTCCACCCTAGGCTTGGGTGCCCAGATCCAGTTAGGACGATCCAGAGTACACCAGTGGCAAACAGAATAAAACTAACATCTGAGCACTAACCACGTGCCAAGCACCGTGTTTAATGTTGCCTGCATATTATCTTACTTAATCCTCATAATGATCTTATGAGAAGGCATGATTATTGTCTCCTCTTACATATGAGGAAACTGAGAATGAAGAAATTAATTACCAAAGTGCTCTGGCAAAGCATTTAGTCAGACTCACTGAGTTATGCAGCTTTTTTTCTTTACTTTTAATTATTAATTTATTTTGAGAAGTTCTCATGTACCCCACACTGGCCTTGAACTCCCTGACTAATCTTCTGACTGCTGGGATTACAGTCACGTGCCACTACACCAGTGTGCACAGTCTGATCTGATCCAGGGCCTTGTGGATGCCAGGCAAGCCATCTAACAGCCCCAGAGTCATGCTGTCAAGCACAATCCTATTCATGGGAATCATGGCTTAACGAAAAATTGTGATTACACTGCAGTCACAAGAAAGGAATCTGTAAAAAAAAGGGGGGGATATTAACCTCCCTCTTATTCCTACAATAGGAGCCAATGACTGCCTAGAACTGACAAAAACAAAGCTAAAACAGAAGGCACAGCTCTGCAGTAGAACACCTGCTTAGCATGCATGAGGCCCCAGGTTCAATTCTCCATGCTTCCTGTTTCCCCAGTGGAGAATAGGTGTGGACTGGGCTGGGGTATAGCTCAATTAGAGGCTTACCTGCCATGCCCAAAGTTCTAGTTTTGACCCGCAGCACCACATAAATCAGCCACATTGTCATATGGTTGTAACCTTAGCAATCAGGAGGTGAAGGCAGGAAAATCAGAAGTTTAAAGATATCAACATTGGGTGTGAGGCCAGCCTCAATACAAGAACTGAAGAAAAGGGGAGGAGAGGAAGGAGAGGAATGGGAGCTAACTAAATGGCGCAGCAAAAAGGTGTCTGATGCTAGACCAGATGCCAAGACCCAAACGGTAGGAGAGAATGGACTTCCCTGACGTGTCTTCTGACTTCTACACATGTGCATGGCATGCCTGTGCTACTGCCCCCAAGTAAACAACTGCAATTTTCAAAAGAGAAAAGAAACATGCTACTATAAGTATTTTAGTTAGAAACAGACGTTTGCACCAGAACAAACAGCCAAGATTTCAAAGTGGCCACTTCCATGTAGCAGAACTTAAAAGTAGAGAACAAATACATTCCTTCAAAAAACATTTGATATTAGTTTTGTTTTTAAAATCATGTACAAGAGCAGGATGTGGTGTGGCATGGTGGCCCATGCTGAAATCGGAGCACTTGGGAGGTAGAGAGGGAGCAGGAGTTTAATGTTAGCTTAGGGTACAGGATATCTTGTCTCAAAATGCCAAAAAATAAATACAAACTATGTACAAGTATTCTTTACATTATATTATTTATTTAATATGTACGGCACATGTATGTATGTATACCACACACACGCTCGGTGCCCATGGAGGTTAAAAAAGGGCACCTGATCTCCTGGAACTGAAATTGTGGATGGTTGTTAGGTACTATGTGGGTGCTGGAAACCATACCAGGGTCTCTCTGTAAGAGTAATTAGTGCTTAGAACTACTGGGCCATCTCTCTATCCCGCTAACATATATTCTTTCCGTTTCAAAAGTCAAAGGGAGGGAGAAAATGAGGGAGCGAAGGAGAAGGCAGGCAGAGGTCACCTGCGCAGAGACTCCATGTGGCCATGTGCTCCTTTATACACCGCCTCCACGGTCCCCCACTGGTGACATCTGGCTTTGCGCTGGAGCATGTCATCCTTCACTAGACGATCTTCTAACCCTGCCAATCAAGGACCCCTGCCCATTCCTACTTAAGGATAATCTCAGAAGGA
Organism: Mus caroli; assembly: GCF_978045245.1. Taxonomy (NCBI): domain Eukaryota; kingdom Metazoa; phylum Chordata; class Mammalia; order Rodentia; family Muridae; genus Mus; species Mus caroli. Next base: position 66,487,049 of record NW_028227258.1, on the reverse strand, counting down.
TGGCAAAATGACCTAAACTGGCGGGAATCATGCAGAAGCAGGGATCATCCACATTACTGTCCTGGACTCCCTTGGTTCGGGCCTTTTAATTTAAGCTTTCCTTTAACTTCTAGGCCCTGATCTTTTCCTTCTAGTAAACTCCTCTTTAGCTAGCTAGGTTACTTTCTGCTGTTTACTTTAGCCAAAGGAAGGTACCAGAATTGTCTAATGGGTTTGAGATTTATTTGTACTTTATATGCCAATATAACTTACCAATGTCACTTTTAAACAAATACTTTTGACATTAAAATACATTTTACAACCAGATAAGGTGGTTTGCACCTTTAATCCCATTAAACATACACACAGCTGACACAAAGCTTTTGTCAGAAAGACTATCCTCCCCATCCATCGCTCTGGGCACGTTAGTTTTTTTTTTTAAATGCTATTTCTCCTCCACTAAGGTTTTGTTTTGAAACAAAGTCTTGCTATGTAGTCATGGCTGGCCTGAAATTTACTATGTAGACCAGGCTAGCCTCAAACTCACAGAGATCCATCAACTTCTACCCTCCAAGTTCTGGGATTAAAGGCTTTTAACACTATGCCCAGCATTTCCACTATGTTTTTGTTTGTTGCTTAGTAACAGGAATAAAAACAGCTGATTATGGAAGAAAAAGGCACTCCCAAATTTGAAACAAAGATGGGGTTGGGGATGTAGCTCAGTTAGACAAATGCTTGTCTGGTGGGGCCAAAGACCTGGGTTCGACTCCCAGCACCACATAAATCAGTTGATTCATTTCCTTACTCACATCTTTTGCACCCACACTGAGCATGCTCAATGGTATGAGGACATGACTGACGACATGACAGGTTCCCAGAGACTATCCAGAGCCATAAATTCTATTTACAGGTTGGCTCAGAGGAGAAGAATCCAGGACAAAGCCTGCCTCCTGACTGACTGATTGTTTACTCTCTGCCCTTCCGCAAGAGCCCAGGAATGTCTCCAAGAGTAAACCAGGCAAGGGTTATTTCATTCCTGGCTTTATCGTAAAATAAGTCAGTCTCTCTCTCTCTCTCTCTCTTCCTCACTCTTTTTTTCCCCAAGACATGGTTTCTCTGTGTAGCCCTGGCTGTCCTGGAACTCACTCTGTAGACCAGGCTGGCCTCGAACTCAGAAATCCACCTGCCTCTGCATCCCAAGTACTGGGATTAAAGGTGTGGCCACCACCGCCCGGCCATAAAATAAGTCTCAAGTCTAGTCTGTCTCCCCTCTGACATATTGCTATTTTCCACCTCTGCTTTCTGTCCCACCAAACAAGAAAGAAAAGCATCAAGAGACAGCAACAGGTGACATATCCTTCTCTGTACTGCCGAGGTTGTATTTTAAAGATCCTTCTTCTATATGAAGTGGGTCTTTTTTCTACATCTAAAAGAAGCCCATGGGTCTAGAGAGATGGCTCAGTGGTTAAGAGCACTGACTGCTCTTCCAGAGGTCCTGAGTTCAATTCCCAGCAACCACATGGTGGCTCACAACCATCTGTAATGGGATCTGACACCTTCTTCTGATGTGTTTGAGGACAGCTACAGTGTATGCATATAAATACAATAAATAATTCTTCTTCTTTTTTTTTTTGAAGCCCATGACCCCTTTTATTCATTCCATGTTCTTTCCCTGACTCAACCATTCCAAAGCATCAAGAGCATGGAGCACTTGAGGCTGGGACAATAGGATATGACTAGTTGTTGGCTGGACTTTGGTTTTGTTTATCTGATTTGGTCAGCCTCTCTTACCTGGGGTAGGTTGGGGGGGTGGGGTGGGCTGGGCTTTGGGCAATGTCAAGACTTGTAATGTGGAAGAAACATTCATATTTCTAGGCAAAAATGTCAAGGGGACAGTGAACAGACTTAATGATCAGCTGTACACTGAACTTCAAATGAGCACCTATTCTACAACTATTCTTTGAAGAGCCATATCCAGCTGTGGCTGGGTTAGCTTTGCCTCAAGGACATGCTGAGACAGGCAGGGGCATTGGAATCAGACGGGGAGGGGGGGGGCGCAAACGCTCCATCACTTTGGCTCCCATTTCATTCTCACACAACTTGGAAATAAATTAATTAGCACAGATCTATGGTGTATTTGGATCTCCCAGCAACACCTAGAAACATGCAGCATCAAATTACAGGCCTTTCCCTCCGGAGAGAAAAAAAAATCATGTGGTCAGTTGAGGGTGGCATAAAGGGAGTGAGGGAGTGAGGAGGGCATAAGGGGAACAGGGCAGACTGGATTGCACTGGAGAACAACCCCTCTCTCTCCCTAACCCACTCCAGGTGGGTTCAGGTCTCCACCGGAGTTCTGGGGCACCTCCTTCATCCCCAACCCGGACTTGGCATCTGGACACGGAAGCAAAACCAAGGAAGCTACTGGCTGGCCGAAAGGGGTTGGGGATCAGAAAAGCAAGATTTAAAAAAAAAAAAAAAAAAAAAAGGAGAAATCCAAAAGAGGTGACCTTCGAGTGGAGAGCTCCATACATCCTCTGGGGGAAAGGTAGAATCTGGGACCAATTCCGTAGTGGTCTATTCGGCCCACGCTCGCTCTCCCCTCTCCTTTCCCAGCCCTAGGATTCAACCCTGTGCCCCTTTCCTTGTTAAAGGATCGCCATCACAGAAGTCTTTGAAGGGCTTCTGAGGCCATCGGGAAACACGGAAAGGCGTAATCCACCTGGGCCGGCGCAACGTCCGAAACACCGCAGGGATCCGGTCCCTCGAGCGTCTTCCACGACCCAATCTAGCTGCCCACGAGACGCCTGAGTAACGCGCCCTATGCCCGAGCCGGGGCTGCCGTGTCCGCGCCAAGGACAGGTTCTCCCCAGCCCTGGAGCCGCCAGGGTTTCGTTCCCACTCCACAGTCCGCCACTGATCACACTGAGCCAGCGTCAGGTGAAATGGGCTACCTGAGCGTGAGGCACGCGAGCGGCGGACCTGGAAAGCCACTGTGCCAGAGTGGGAAGGCGGGGTGAACGTGACGACCTACCGCGGTCTGGCTCTCCGGGTGCACGTCCACCAAGGTACACCAGTTCCGCGTCCCGTTCATCTTCACGCGGAGGTCGCACGACCGTCCTCAACTCCGAGGTCCCGGGGAAACTGGGCGGGAGGGCGGGCGCACGCGGAACCGCCCCCTAGTATAGGCGCGTCGGGGGCGGGGCTAAAGATGGGCCACGCCCAGGGCGGTATTTTCAATGAGGTAGAGCGGAAGCCAGAGGTGGGCGGTGCCAAGAGGCTTCAGGACTCGCCTACCCGCGCTATGGACGATTTTCCTAAAGGTGAGGCTTGGGAGTGAGGGTCCTGTGGCCGCTTAGGAATTTTACTAAGGGTAAGACAAGGTATCCTGTGGTATCTCATTCTTGTTTCCTTTCAGTTTTCCAGGTTCGGTGCGGGAAAGAATCGGTCTGGTCTTCTGAGTTGGAGGCTTGCACAAGTTTCTATGGTCTTTCCTTAAATGTAAGCCAGCCTTACATTTAAAAGCCTAAAAAGCCTAAAAAGTAGGCTTTTTAGAGCTGAGTACATCTTTCCTCAGAGTTCTACCACAGAGGTAGAAAGGCAGGCACCAAAGACCAGCTCACTCGGACTAGTCTAAGCCAGTCTGGCAGGTGCTTTTTCCTGGCAAGTAGCCCAGGTCCAAGTCAAAGCCAGCTAAGCTCTGGGTGGGGCTTGCTTTGCAGAAACTAGCCTTATATGGTGGGGAGAGGCGGGACACATGGCCTTAAAAGGAATTTGCACCCTAGAGAAAAAGAGTCTCAGTGGCACCAAAGGCAGTTGCTTCCCAAGCTTAGGCTGGGAACTTGAGGGCTGACCTCAGATAGAAGGCTATCGCACTGTGTGATGGTCACAGAGACAGCAGGCGCGGCGTGTAAGGTCTAGTCGGTTTGAGTAGGCAGTACCACTAAAGCTAGCAATTCGTTTTGGTGAACAGCTAGGTCCTTAAAGTGTTAGGGTGGGTGTGGGGAAACGAGGTGGGCGGGGACTAGACTGGACTCTGAGTCACTTGCCAGTGATAAATGGATACAAAGCTCTGTCTATACCTAGAAGATAATCACTAGGGATATCAGTGACCCAGAATAGGAGAAAAACTCAATTCTGGTCTTTTCTCTATCCTCAAAGAAGGCATTTGTGGTGGTTTTACAGGGAAAGTTCCCCCACCCAGACCCCCAGGCTCGGTCTTTTGAATACCTGGTTTCCAGTTAGAGGTACCTTTTGGGGAGTTGAGGAAATGTACTTTTGCTGGACAACCAAGTCACTACGGCAGGCTTTGAGAGTTCAAAGACTCCCACCATTCCTACTTTGCTCTCTGCTTCCTGCTTGTGGTTTGAGATCTGAGCTATCGCCTTTCTACCTGCCTTCCACCATGATGGTGATGGCCTCTTACCCCTCTGGAACTGTAGGCTCAAATCCACACCTCTCTATTTAAGCTGTCTTGGCTGTTGTTTTATATTACAGCAGCAGACAAGTAACAAATACAGAGCTCTGTGCTATTCCCAGAGCTTCTTAGGACAGGATGGTTCTAGTACAAGTAGTCTGTTTCCTAGATCCCTGATCAGCCACAAGAGACCTCTAAAAAATGAGCTAAAGCCTCATTTTAATGTACAGTTTAAAGGACTCTAGGAATTGGATCTACTTGGCAGGGAAAGGTGCCTGTGGCCAAGCCTCCTGACAACTTGAGTTCAATCCCAGGACTCACACTGTAGAAAATGAGAAAAGTTGTTCTCTCTCAAAAGTTGTTTTCTGACCTCTACAAATGTAGTATTCACATGTGTATACACACACACACACACACACACATAAAAAAAAAAAGATAAGAAAAAAAAACTTTTTGGAGTAGGCCTTCAAATTAACCAGAAAAAATGAAGACAAGAATTTCATATAGATATGCCAGTTTTAATATTTAATTTAAAATTAAACCAAAGCTGGTTTGGGAGAAAATATCTGATTTGCAGAATATCTTCTTTTAAATCATGAAATTACATGTCATTGATGAGACCAGAACTTACTTTGGACATAAGAGGCAAACCATCCCCATTACCTTCACCCACCAGAGCTTGGCACACCCCAAAACTCAAAGGAGGAATACATTCTCCATGACCCCTTCCCATCTCTACTGAGAGTCAGCTTCCAACCCCAGGCAAAGCTCTGAATCAGGGCCCATTTCCTGAGAAAAGCAAGGATCTGTTGGTTCCCACAGAAGCTGGGCACATCCGAGAAGCCATAAGGAGGCCACAGGGACTAGATGTTTGGACTTTAGAACATGTATCAACAGTTGCCATGGTTCCCAGGTACAACCACCTTATGGCAGCATCCTCAGTCACAGAGAGCAAGGAAGATGGAAACCCTGAGCAGAACCAGTCCCCACCACCTTACCAGGCCTATCAAAGCCCTTCTCCCAGGGGCTGGTTGGCAGAGCAGCCTGTAGCTGCTCAGTCACTGCGGTAGGAGGACAGGCTGAGGGCCCCCAATGAGGAAAGGCTGGTCTTTGGAGAGGTATGAATGTGCAGGTTTATAAAAGGCAAGAACAGCATCCTCATCCATCTCACACTGTAAGGCACTGAGAGTAAAGCAGCAAGGCAGGGATGGAAAAGAAAGACAAACGATCTCCTGGTCCCAGTGACTGGGGGAAAACAAAAATATTGCAACTGAAGAGATGCTAGGACCTATGACTGTGCAAAAAGAAGAATCTGAGAAGTGGGTAGCGCCATGCCTGCATGTCCATTACCCATAATGCTCCCTCCCTGCTCCAGAGTGGGAGGGGAAACGGTTGTGGGGATCCAGGGAGCAGAACAACATTGGGTATTTCCCTGAGCCATATGGTTAAATATCAAAGAAATAAAGCTTTACATACATGGCAATATCCATCCCTTCCTGTCCTTCACAGTCCCAGTCAGTGTATATTCTGACCATTAATTAGTCCCACTGTAAGGGATGCTGGAGAGGTCCTATAGGAAGGACTGACTCAGCAGGACTAAACACCCACTCCTCCAGTGAAAAGGACAAGTGCACCCATCAGCTCATTGCTAATGTTTATCACCATCACTCTGACCCGTACCAGTCTTAAGTCTGAATTGGATCACTTGTAGGAAGAAAAAAAAAAAAAAAAAAGACTCCGAAGCAGGCAAGACAGAGCAGAGCAGAGCAGAGCAGGGCTGGCTGGGAGAGTCTTGACCACAAGCACGTTTGTGGTCCTGAGCAGAGCATGAGCTAACATGAGCTAGTCTGCAGGTTGCTCTCAGTAAGCAGTGATGCAATGGATGAGGGGTCATAGACGCTGTCAAACTCCTCATCAGAGCTCAGCCCCTCTTGTTTGAGGGCTGACTCAGCAGCTGAGCGGGAAGCTTTCCGCCTGAGTCAAAGAGAAAAGGAACAGACTGAGACAATCACACTTTCGCACTAAAGAAGTCATTCTTCTAAGACCTAATACTACTCACATGGTCTCCTGCTAGTCAGGGACCTAGGAAGATAAAGTGAAGGACAGAGGCTAAGATACTAAGAACTAACCATACTGACTTCTAGGCAGGATAAGGGACTACATATTTCCCCAGCTTGGGAGGGACCATTCCCTACTCCCCAAGAGCGTGGTGCAGAAAGGGGGTACAGAAGGGCTGCCATATCATACCAGGCGTCCTTTTCCAAGGATTTGATCCGGGCTTGGAGTTGTTCATTGACCTCATGCTGTTCCTCCAGTTCCCGCTGTGCCTTCTTCCTCAGGCTGTCCAGCCGCTCAATTTCCTCTTCTGCTTCATCCATCTGCCGCTTCAAAGCCTTCACCCTCAGGGTTAGCTAAGCAGGGTACCATGTCCGCACATTAGAAAAGCATCAACTACCAAGGGTTGGGACCTCCCCTGCAATGACTCTCAGACAATCCATACACTCTTCCACCTCCCCAACTCACACTGTGACCTTGTGTAAATTCTCCAGTCTCAGGGAAATTTCTGAGAAGGGTTAAGGAGCTGAGGAGATAGTGCAGACAATAAAATGTTTGCCATGCAAGCATAGAATCTAAATTCAATCTCACTAGGGTACACTAGCCAGCCAGACAACCTTAACCTATTTGGCAAATTCCAAAATTTTTTTTTGAGACTTTACCTCAAAAAAAAAAAAAAAAAAAAGGCTGGAATATGCTGAGGGATAACACCCAAGGTTGTTCTCCAGCCTCTGAACATATGTGCACATTTGTTCATGTTCACACACATATGCACCCCACACAAGGACAACACAAAGGCTATTCAATGAAGTAATGAACATAGAACACTTAGAGAAACCAGCACACTCAATAGAGGACATGACTACTCTTGAGCTAATCTTTGTCCTTCCAAAAGCAAAATGTAAGTGTGGAAGACTCATGGGGGATGGTGGCCTCATCTGGCCTAAGAGAACCCTGGGTGTCATGTAGTCACCTGGTCCTTCTGGTCGTTGACATGCTGCCGTTCATCATCAATCTGGATGGAGAGCTCCTTAACCCTCCTTTCTAGTTTGCGATTGGTGGACTGCAGAACTGTCTTCTCTCTAAGAGGAAGAAGGAAGGGATGGGCGCTCTATGGCTGTTGCTATTGCTAAGGAAGTCTTTACTTCCAAGGACATCTCTGTCCTGAGCTTCACCACTAGATGGGGAAGATCCAGGAAGACAGAAGCCATTCACACCCCAGAATTTCCACAGCTCTACTCTCTATCAGGACCAAGAGGGACTCCCTGAAGATGAGGCCAGGTTGGCCAGATGTGAGATGGAGGACAGAGGAAGACCCAGAGAAAAAAAGCCCAGAGAATGAAAGGGAAGGTGAGAGGTCTGGGTGACAGGTTCATGTCACCTCTCTTCAGCTTGCAGCCGCTCTTGCAGCAGCTGATTCTGGGACTCAAGCTGGGAGAGGCTAGCGCTGGGTTTCTGGAAGCCCTCTGAACTGGCCAACCGGGTCTTCAAATCCTTGTTCTGTGAGAGTCAGGAAGATCCCATGGTTAACGTTCCAGTTGGTCCTCTGACTGGTCCCCTGACTCTATTCCCAAGACTCCTTTTCACCTGTCTCTCCAAGGAGATTTTATCACACTCCAAGTCCTGTCGAGCAGATCTCTCCTGCATGAGCTCTGTCCTCAGTTGATCCACCTGTTAGGGATGGGCGAAGGGAATCAAACTTGGGAAAGACAAAGGCTAAACCAGCAAAGTGAATCGGCAGAAGAGGATTCCTGGGGGACACTCTGAACCCCGAGTCCCCCAAATTCTCAGGTGACTAAGAACTCTCAACCTAGAATCCAGCATTCCTCTCTCAGTGTTCCCTGGCCTAACTAGATTTGAGAAAGCCATTCCCACTGCCATGAAGCTGCCTCACGATGATGGACTGTATCCCTGTAAATCAGTTAGATTTCCTGCAAGAGGCCCTGAAAGGCTACCGCATAATCTGTGAAAGTGAAGCTTAAGTTGCACTGAAGACCCGAAAATGTCTAAAGTACTGGGAACATGCAGGACATTTTCAGTAGAAAGATGGAGGTAGCCAGAGGAGCTGATGAGAGAAGTATGTGTGCTGCAGGTCGCAGATCTGGAGGGGAAAGACTGCCTGAGACTATTAGAGCCAGATGATGTCACCATGAGCCTTGGATTCCAGACGTGGGCATCGATGTTACAATTAAAAGACTGCTTTGAGTCTCAGAAGAGATTTTAAACTCTGGACTTCTGAATAGGGGCTTTGGAAATTGGACTGAATGCATTTTGCATTATGATAGGGATAGGGATATGGGAAGAGAGACAAGGGATGAACTACTATAAATTAAAGTTTAGAATGTTTGGAAGTTTGCAATGGTGGTGCACCCCTTAAACCCAGTACTTGGAGGCAAAAGCAATCAGATCTCTATGAGTTTAAGGCCAGCCTGCTCTGCATAGCATGTTCCAGGGTCAACCAGACCTATAGAGAGACCAAGTCTCAAAAACAACAACAACAAAACATAAAAAGTGATTGGGTGTCAAGTTAAAAGAAGAGATTAGAGCTATTCAAATGGGAGGGACCATGTAAAAGATGGCTCTGGAAACTCCACAGCCAGCACTCCTGAATTCAAAGTCCTCACTAGGGTTAGAGCAGCTGAGGCCACCGGGACCCTTTCCCCAGACTCCAGTTCTTGGCTTCCTTCCTCCTAAGGAAACAGTCTACCTTTTCCAAAGCAGACGAGAGCCTGAAGCAGACTCTGCCTTGCCAGAACTGTCCAGGTTATGGATTACAGGAGAGCTAAGTTGTCTTTGACAGAGCTGGGTGTTACAGTGAGAAGGCACAGTGAGGAGTCAGGAGGAGTCACCTGATCCCGGCCACGGTTCACCCGATCTGTTAACAGTTCCACAGTGTTCTTTTCTTCATCTAACTCTGCTTCCAGCCGTGAGACTTTCTCCTGTGGCGGGAGAACAAAAGGTCAATTCTGTCTCCAATTCTGCACCCTAGAATGGCAAACCCAGATCAAAGCCTCATCAAAATTTCAGCCCCACAGACTTTTCTCGCTGGTTCTATTGCAGAACCCTTCTAGTCCATGCTTGAGCTTGCTCAATGCTGCCATGGAGCTAGCGCCCTCTGCCGACCAGGAAGGCAAACCCTAGAAGCTATTTCTTCTTGGAGAACTATCTCCCTAATGGAAAACCTCAAAGTGAAATTTAAGTCTCCCAGCAGAAGCCAAGATGGAAGGGCTCAGGCGGCATTTCCAAAGTGTGGAGCAAATTCAAGCCACAGAGTACCAGGTAGAAGCTAAGAGCATAGATTTTAGCCAATCACCTAGGCCTGAAAATCAGACCTACTGCTTTCTAGTACTAAACCCACTTCACTGGAAAGTTACTTATCTCTGTGACTCAGTTTTCCTTATCTGTAAAATGGAGACGAGACTATCTACCACACAGGGTGACACAGAGGACGAGATGAGTCTTACATGCCACACCCACAGTGCAATATACCCTTGTTGCTATTATTCTCACTTCCAAGTACTGCAAATTGAAGACTACCATTCACTCTAAGGGAGGAAAGCCACTCCTCACTTCTAGACAACATGCAGAACTCAGGTCTAGAAGGTCAGTGCTATCACTGTCCAAATGCAACAGAGGACAAAAATCAAAAATTTTCAGCACATCTATAAATTTCTTAGTATCTGCATTTAATTAGTTCATAATTGCTAAAACACTGTAACCTAGTAAAACCATCAGTTGTGGTTTCTCAAATTTTGTTCTCTAGTACAGAGAAAGGCTTGGAATAAATTGGCTCCTTTCCCCACTTAAGTCTCACTGTGCCAGAGCCCTTTGTCCTACCTAGCCTGTCCGGCAGCTTTACCTCTAGGCTCTTCAGCTGTCGAGCCTTGTCATCCTGGGAGCGTTTCTTGTTCTCAGCCTCTTGCTCTAGCCCCTGCAGTCGCTGGGCCAGCAGCTCTTTGTCCAGCCTGGCTGTGTCCCGCTCAGCCTGGGATGTCTGCAGGGCTTGCCGCAGCCTTTGCAGCTGGACCCAAAGATAACACACAACAGCTCAGCCTAATTGAAATATGGGGGATGGGTGTGCTCTGCCCAAGGGGAGAAATACTTCACTACTGACACTCTTTAGAACCAGGCTGGGACCACAGCTTAATGACAGAGTATTGATGGAAGAGTCACTATTAGTTCATTTTCTTTATTGTCTTAAAACTTTCTGCACAATTGGGAATCATGTGAGGGATTTACTGGGGGGCAGGCATAACTGTGCCTATTTAGAGAGTTTTTAAAAGTATCAATCCTTTCAGGCCTTAACTCCCAGCAGGTAGAGATCAAAGAGATCTCTGTGAGTTCAAAGCCAGCCATAGTTAAGACCCTACCTCAAAACAAACAAACAAAAAAATATCTACTGATTCTAGGTCCCAAGTTATGATCTAAGTAATATGAGATGATGTTTAGAATTAAGATTTTTCAAAATCTCAGCCTAGCAGTGGCAGTGCATGCCTTTAATCCCAGCACTCGGGAGACAGGCACACAATCTCTGATTTCCAGGACAGTCAGAGTTACAGAGAAATCCTGTCTCAAAAGAGCAGGGAAAAAAAAGCAAAAAATATTTTTAAAAATCATCCTGGGTGACTCTAATGTGCAGCAGAGGCTGAAAGCCACTGCTCTAGAAATGGATGCTGCTCTAGAGAGGGATGCTGCTCAAGAGAGGGATGCTGCTCTAGATGGGGATGCTGCTCTAGAGATGGATGCTGCTCTAGATGGGGATGCTGCTCTAGAGAGGGATGCTGCTCTAGAGAGGGATGCTGCTCTAGAGAGGGATGCCCTCGTCTGTGGTTCCACAGGAGCCTAGGGCCCAGCACTCCAGCCATAGGTTCAGTGAGAAGGCAAAGACTTTCAAAGCCCTGGACAGGCTCCTGTTGTCTACATTCCTACCTCATCCTGAAGCCGGCTCAGCCCCCCTGAATTCTTTTCAGCCTCACTGGCCCAATCCTTGGCCTGACGCTGGGCATCGGCTACTTCCTTCCGGGCCTTTTCCTTGTAATCTTCCATCTGAGCCTGGAGCTGCTGCAGGGCTAGCTTGGAGTCATCCCCAATCTGCTCCAGCTAAAAAGCAGAGGAAAAGGTTTCTGTCAGCACTGCACCTCTGTAACCAATGCTCTGTCCCTTCTCTAGACCCAGCTTCCAAGAGCTTCTGCTCTGCCAAGCAGCTCTCTCTAGCTTGCCTGGTCTAGATCCCTGGAATGGCCAATCGTTCTATATTCAAATATCTGGATGTTGTAGTTTTAGCCCTTACTTATCATCTCTGATCTCATTTTCCTGTCTATAAAATGAGATAAGAACATCACCTACATTGCTGAGTTGATACTGAATTATGTTAATGATTTAAAATACCTATAAAGTGGCTGACACTAAGTAAATCTTCAATGACCACATTTCTGCAAACTCAAGTTATAAGATATACTTCTAAGATAGAAAATCTGCTGACTAAACTACCACAAACCCTCAGTTACTATGTCTCTTTTGCTCTCCCTGCAATTTAAATCTTTACTAATGCCAGAAACCTGGGATGGGGAGTCTCTGAGGAGTCTATTCAAGTGACTTTAGCTGAGACTCCTAGCACAAGGGGATACAGAGCCTGAAGTAGCCACATCCTATAGCCAGGCAGCACTCCCAGTGGAGGGATAAGAACATCAACCTCCCACAAAACCTTCCACCCAAAATATGTTCTGCCTATAAGAAATCCAAGGACAAAGATGGAGCAGAAACTGAGGGAATGACCAATCAATGAGGGGCCCACCTTGAGACCCATACCATGGGCAAGCACCAATCCCTGACACTATTAATGATAGTGTGTCTTGCTTACAGACAGAAGCCTAGCATAACTGTCCTCTCAGAGGAGACAGGGACTCCACATGAAGACAAACAGAATCAATTAACTTGGACCCTTGGGTACACCCAGAGACTGACCAACCAAAGAGCATACATAGGCTTCTCCCCACCACAAACATATGCAGCAGATGTGCAACTTGGTCTTTATGTGGGTCCCCCAACAACTGGAGGCAGGGCTCACCCTGACTTTTTCCCCTGCCTGTGGATCCTTACTAGACTGCCTTGTCTAGTTCCAGTGGGAGACGATGTGTCTAGTCCTGCAGTGATTTGAGGTGCCAGGGTGGGTTGGTATCCAGGGGGGAGACCTCCCCCTCTTCCCTCTTCTCAGAAGAAGGGATGGCAAAAGGGGCTGTGTGAGAGGGGCACTAGGAGGAGAGATAGGGCTGCCATCAGGAGTGAAGTGAATAAATAAATTAATGATTGGAAAAAAGAGTACATACTGCTCTTCCAGGACCTGAGTTCAGTTTCTAGCACTCATATCGGGCAGCTCAAAAACTGCCTGTAACTCTAGCTCCGGGGAGCTTGATTTTCCTCTTCTGACCTCCTGGGGTACTGTATTCACTCATATGCACACATATAAGCCCCCACATAGGCAGATATATCATAAGGACCAAGCATGGTGGCACACGCTCTTCCTTAATCTCAGCACATGGGAGGCAGAGGGAGTTGGATCTCTGTAAATTCAAAGCCAGGCTGTGGTCTATATAATGACTTCTAGGACAGTCAAGGTTACACAGAGAATCCCTGTCTCAGAAAGGAAAAAAAAAAAAAACATAAAGCAAACAAACAAGAAAACAGTAATAGTAAAGTTTAAAAGTTTTTTAAAAAAGAAAAATTTGGTCCATTCCTATCTGAGAAAAAGTAGTGCCATACATCCTGACCCACCTCCAGGGTTAGCTTCTGTAGGGCTCACACCCCTTCCTAAGGGTCCACACTACCCATATTCACCTCTTTGTTGAGTCGGTCTACAGTCCTGTTCAGCAGACGCTTCTGCTCCTCCAGCTCTGCCTTGCTCCTCCGGAGAGCCTCCCGCTGCTTCCCCTCTTCCTCTAGGGCCCGGTTCAGAGCTTGTTGTTCCTGCCCAAGGCGTGCCAGCCCCCGCTGGGCCTCATCTAGCCTGACCTCCAGAGCCCGCTTGGCTGCTGCCAGGTTCCCCTCCTCCTCCTGGGCAGCATTCAAAGCCTCTTCCAGCTGCTGTTTCTCTACCTGGGAGGTGGGAGAGGAGGAAGGTTGGGCTGAGAGAAGGGAAAACTCAGGCTGAAGCAATGTTGAGTGTGGTGACACACACATCTCTAGTCCTAGAACTTATGAGGCTGACACAAGCCGACCTCTGTGAGTTTAAGGCCAGCCTGGTCTACATAGTGAGTTCCAGGCCAGGAGGGATTACATAGTCAGATCTTGCCTCAAAAAAGAAAAAAAGAAAAAAAAAAAGTGGACATCCAAACTGCCTCATAAATCAAAGCACAGAACAAGCAAAGGGTGGGAGACAAAAATACCAGCGCAGAGTTTGAAACATTCACACCAAATCAGTTCAGAAAAGAAACCTAAGCTTAATAGATACATACGGTGAGGGAAAAGGGCAGTACACATTGGCAGTAAAATTGATGGACACATACACATGGGGGCGTTCTAAGCTGAGTACAGAAGGGTTGCAGTGAATGAGGGCACACGACTGAGAAAGGAGGAGGGCAGGAGAGCGGGGAAACCCCAAGGTGGACAAGATTGTTACCTCCAGCCGATGCACTTTGTCCCGAAGCCGTGCCTCCACCGCTTCCCCACCTTCCGCCAGACCTCGGGCCTCCTTCAACTGCTGCTCCAGACCCAGGATTCGCCTTCGGAATTCGTCATTTTCCTCTTGTGTCTCCCGAAGTGTGGTTTCCACGGTTGCCCGACGCTGCCCCAGCACCATGGCCTCTGTCTCTGATGCCACCTTAGCCTGCGGGCAGGTGGGAGAATCGGCTCAGACCGAGGGGCTCATATGGGGAAGCATTTACCTCCAGGAAAAAGGGTTACCCAAGAACCCACTAAGAGCTCACAGGAACTAGGGATAGAGGGGTAGCCCTAGCCAGGAACCTTCCTGATAATCTTACCCCTACACAGATGCAGCCACCCTGCCAAGTTCTGCTGTTCCCCACACACAGGAGTCTCCCGAGCTCCTCAGTACATACCCAGGATAGGTTAAGTTTCAGGGCCTCTGACTTCTCAGCCCTCCTGACCCCTCAGCCTCCACCTCCTGCGCCCTGGGCCCACTCCCCTTGCCTTGGAAGCCTCTTCACAGTCCTGCCGCAGTTGCTGCAGGGTCTTTTGTAGCTGGAGGTTCTCCTGCTCCAGTTCTCGGCCTCGATCAGCCTCCTCCCTCAGCGCTGCCAGCTGCTTCTCTAACACCTGGTTCCGGTGTCGCCCAGTCACCTCCTGATTCTGCTGCTCTGCCTGAAGCTCTTTAAGCTCCCCCTGGGTGCGTCGAAGCTCCTAGAAAGGGGAAAAAAGAAAAAAGAAAAGAAAAACCCAGTGGCGAGACTGCTATAATGAAGTTCTGGAAAGTGGAGAAAATAAGACTTCACACATGATGGAAAGAAATATAAATGATAAGGCTGCTTTAGAGAGCAATTGGGGATAATCAAAAAAGCTGAACACAGGCTAATCACGTGACAAGGCAATACTATGCTCAAGTAATGTGCCTAATAAAAGTGGCAATTCTCACAAAAACTTGTTTACAAATGTCACAGCAAGATCAGTCACTGTATGTCAAACCCAGAAGCAATCCACATGTCCTTAAATTTTAATGAATAGAACATCATACATCCGTAAAACTGGATGAAGCCAGGTGTGATGGGACATGCCTATAATGCATCACACAGAAGGCAGAAGCAGGAGGATCAGGTGGTCAAGGCATCTTCAGCTACAGAGCAAGTTCCAGGCACTCCTGGACTACATAAGACCCTATCTCAAAAAACTTAAACACACATACATAAACAAAAAGATAAAGATTTTTGATACCACACCGTTGAATCTTGACTATACCAGATGAAAAAAATCCATAAATAAAAAGCCATTATTATAGAATTACAATTATGTGAAATATTCAGCTTATGCAAATCTGGAGAGACAAAGTTTTCGGGACACATAGGGAAGGAGCACCAATGGGCATGGGCGCTTTCTGGGGTCATTACAACATGGTGGTAACTAGAGAATGGTGACGGTTTCACAATACCATGAAGAGTCTAAAATCTACCAACTGTCTGCTTTCAAATGAGGAATTGTAGGCCAAATATGGTGGTGCACTAATCCCAGCACTCAGGAAACAGAGGCAGGCAGATCTCTGTGAGTTCAAAGCCAGCCTGGTCTCTCTAGTGAGTCCTTGTCCCAAAAAATTAAAAAATAAAGAGGAATTTTATAGTATAAAATTTTATAAAATAAGACTGGCTGCCAAATAAATAAATAAATAAACCAAAACACAAAATTATAGCACAGTAAACAGTAATACATCTTAAACCTCTTTTTAAAGGGCAGTTAAAATATAATTATGGTTCTCTTTAGTTATAATTTTAACTATAAGTAGCTATTCTATTTAGTTATTAACACTTTTCAAATTTAGAAATAATAAGACCAAAGGGTCACAGAATATGCAGTGACTATAATGTAGACACTAACAAAATCCCTTACAAAGACAAAGAAACAGAGCCACTCCCTCGTCTGTGTCGGACTGGGTTCGTCTGCGTCCCTAACCTATATGTTGTTTAAATACTTGATAAAATATACCTCCTACCTGAGGCATAATGATAAATGAGCTTTCCTGGAGGACTGTGTCAAGCTGTGTCATGTCAGCTAATATATTAATAGGTATTTTTAACTTCACAACAACACATTATATGTCATCCAAAAATAATTAGCTGTGCTCTTTTTTGATTTGGTTTGGTTTGGTGGTGTTTTGGGTTTTTTTTTTGTTTTTTTGTTTTGTTTTGTTTGTGGAGAGGTTCTTTTTCCTGGGGTAGGGGGGGTTGAGACATGGTCTTTCTATAGAGCCCTGGCTATCCTGGAATTCACTATGTAGACCAGGCTTACCTTGAACTCACAGAGATCTGCTGCTTCTTCTTCCCAAATGCTAATTAAAGGCATGCAACCACCACACCCGACCTATGAACTGTGTCCCTATCCTTCATAAACTACAACACCAAGAGTATGAAACTGGGTTTATTTTAACTTTTATGACTTCCTCATAACTCTTGCATGAACTATCATCCATGCATGATGAAAAAAGATTGACTTTTAGGGGAAAAAAAAAAAAGGTTGAAGTGAGACTCTTGGGAGTGTTGTGCCACCAACCCGCCAGCAAAACTGTGACTTGGGATACTGGGGAGATGCACATCATCCACTACATCCCTTGAGCACCACGTCCAGGCTGTGTGCTTTCCAAATAGCCTTTGGATTACAACTTGGTCTCCGCAAGTAGGTCAGCGAGCCAAGCGCATACCAGCATCCCAGTCCAGGGATTATATTTCTCAATGTAAATTAATAAACAGACATTCTAAAAAAAAATTGGTTTTTTATCACATAGTTAATGAATTTCCCCCTCAAAGAGCAGGTTTTGCAGTGCTGACCAAATTAAGGTTCTGAGCCTGCAAAAATGACCCTGGAGTTTTACAAATCCACCTATATTCAGCTAAGATGTCTTATAGGAGGTAGCCAGCAGTTTTTGCCTGTACCATGAACTGGCTGTTGACAGCCCTTTTTTATTAGAGAGCTCTATAACCAACAAGGAGAGCAGTCCTGCAAAGCTGTGAACCCAAACCTGAGCTGCTAGGATGAAGCTTGAAAGTCACGCTCATGGAGGCAGCCCCACGAGTGTGGGCAGAGGGGTCCCAAGTGAGGCAGCAGAGCATCCCAACCTGCCACTCTACACCCCAAGTACCAAGTACCTTTTTGAGTTCCTCAACCTGGTGAGTATCTCTTGTACTGGCTCGGGCATGCTCTAAGTCCCTCTGTAAGACCTCCATCTTCTCCCCAAGTTCCTCTTCCATCTCCTCCTTCTCCATCCGAAGCTGCAGCAGTCTGAGTTCAGCAAGGTTTTAAACAAAGGATAGAAGATCAAGGTCAGACTTCACACAGGGGAGATTCACAGGACAATGGAAACTAGCCCTCTGGAGGCCACTGCCATAGACACTGACTCAAGGAGAACACACAGCTTAGGAAACACGAGTGTCAGTGTGAGAGAGAAGGCATGGGTGGGGTCCAAGAGGGTACAAGAGTTGGTTAAATAGCCCTGCAAAAGGCAGGAGGGTCTTACTCCTGCTTGGCGGCTCTCAGCTCTTCCTTGTTCTTCTGGAACATGCTCTGCCAATGCCCTGTCTCCTCAGAGGTCTCCTCTAGCTCTCTCTGCAGCTCCCGCACGAGGGAAGACATCTTCTGCCTCTCAGCCTCCAGTGCAGCATGGTCCTGAGGAAAGGTAAAAATGAGCACCAGGAGGCTCAGGGGGCAAAGCTCACTGTTCTAAAAAATATCTATTTATTTATTTTATGCATATGAGTATACTATTGTTCTCTTCAGACACACCAGAAGAGGGCATCAGATCCCATTACAGATGGTTTGTGAGCCACCATGTGGTGGCTGGGAATTGAACTCAGGACCTTTGGAAGAGCAGTCAGTGCTCTTAACCGCTGAACCGTCTCTCCAGCCCCAAAGCTCACTTTTAAGACAGAAGACGTACAATGCTCGGAAGCTGCAGTTCACCTCTCTGCCATCTGCAACAAGCCTCCCTCCATTATCTCCCTATGGAGTTTGGCCACACATCCTTAAGGTACTTACGGCCTGTAATGCCTCTCCCTGCCCTGGTAGGTTTCCTAACCAAGGCTGCTCACTGCATCTCACATATCTCCTTTAGGGAAGGCTCCTAGTTTGAACCATGAAAAGTTCAAAAGGACACTAATAAGGCAGCCCCATTCCCTGGCCGTGTCTTCCTCCTCCAGCTCCAGTTCCTGTCACATGCCTGGGTCGCATCTTGCATGCTCCGGCGAAGCTGCTCCGTGTCTCGCTGGTACTGCAGCCGGACATGTTCCACCTCCTGGTCGTGGGAGGCCACCTCCTCTTTCAGGGCCCCCTTCAGGGCTGTCAGCTCCCGTTCCCTCAGCCTCAGCTGCTCCTCTACTCGTTGTTTGCCCTCTACGAGTTCTTCTAGAAGTTCCCGGGTGTCTAACAAGTCCTGGACATCAGGAAGGTGGAAACAAGATGGTCATATTAGGACCCACTCATTCTGTTAAGTAACTTACCCATTTAGCAATAAATAAATAAATAAATAAATAAATAAATAAATAAATAAAATTATTGCAGGCTTGGCAGGGTGGCATGTGCATCTAATCCTGATAATTAGAAGGCTAAGACAGAAGGATCACAGGTTATATTAGGACTCACTCATTCTGTTAAGTAACTTACCCATTTAGCAATAAATAAATAAATAAATAAATAAATAAATAAATAAATAAAATTATGGCAGGCTTGGCAGGGTGGCATGTGCATCTAACCCTGATAATTAGAAGGCTAAGACAGAAGGATCACAGGTTACAAGCCAGAATGGACAACTTAGCCAAGTCCCACCTCCAAAAGGAAAATGCATTCATACTTTGTATTAGTCTAGTATTAGGTGCTTCTTGCCCTCTAAGCTGCCCGTAGGATAAAGGAAGACTGTCATTCTGGCCTCTCGCCTCACACTCCCTCTGAGTCTGCACACGGAGAAGCACTGGAGAGAACCTACCGGCTTTCTGTACTTCAGGCAAACAGTGGGCGAGCGGGCCTGGGGATGCTGAGGGAACCGAGACTATTCACCCCACACCCTGTTTCCTACCTTTAGGAGACTCTCCTTTCCAGAATCGGGACTCTGGCTATGCTTGAGCTTAAGCTGTAGCTCCTTCACCTGGGCCTCCAGCCCATGCCGTAGTCCTTCTTCCTGGCCTAGCAGGAGCTTCATGTTCTGAAGTCTAACAATAGAGAGCATCACTGGATACTGTGTCAGGCAGTTACACACCTACCACATGTTGATTCATGTAAACTCCCTTTAAATCTCTATTCTTTTCATAATTTGCTTTGCAGTGCTGGAGAGAGAAGGGCCTTGCCAAACTCGTCAGCACTTCACCAACTATACCATGTCTCTATTCAAATCTTTTTTTTTTCTTTATTTGTTTTCTATGAATATATGTATGGGAGAGAAATCTGTGTGACAGTCAGAGGACAAGTTGCAGGGGTCAGTTCTCTCCCTCCCCCTTGTGTGTCCCAGGGACTGAACTTGGGTCCTTAGGTTCTGTGGTAAGCACCTTTACCAGCTATGCCAGCCCTAAATGAACTTTTATACCCAACTATTTCAATTAATACTTGGAGCTGGGGCTGGAGAAATGGCTCAGTGGTTAGGAGCTCCGACTGCTCTTCCAATGGTCCTGACTGAGTTCAAATCCCAGCAACCACATGGTGGATCACAACGGTCCATAATGAGATCTGAAGCCCTCTTCTGGTGCATCTGGAGACAGCTACAGTGTACTTAGATATAATAATAAATAAATCTTTAAAAAAAATAAAGTTCTTGGAGCTGTCCTTACGTGAGCCGGCCCTCCTACATCTACCTCAGTCCTCACCACTTTCTCAAGTGTTACAGTCACTCACACACTACATTTCTTTACTGGCTGTTCCCTATCTCTGGGAGTTAAGATTCTGGAGTGGAGGACCTGTACGGTTCACTGGTGGACCTCAGGAACCCTCATCAGAGCCTGTCACATAAACAACATCACTCACAGACAGAAGACACCTGCTGCATCACTGGGTAAATCCTCACAATAATCCTGTGAGGTAGCTGATTACTTTTAGGGCCATTTTACAAACTAAGAACCTTAGACTGGCACACTCAGGTAACCGATCTCCAGATCACGCACTATCACCATTACCACAGAAAGGGAAAGAGAAAACCAATCCTGGCTCCTTTCGCTTCTGAAGACTCCCCCTCTGCCTCCTTCAGCCCAGGGAGGACCCACCTGTAGGCCCAAGCCTTGAAGCTAACCCAGGTGACCTGCATGTCACATGACCCATCTGAGCACTCACTCCTTGCTGCTCTGCTGGACCTCCCCCTTTCTCCTCTCCAGCAACTCCTGCAGTCGGTGGCACTCTTCAGCCTTCTCCTCCAGCTGCCTCTCCAGCCCAACCCTGGATGGTTCTAGCTTCTGCCGCTTCTGGAAGAGACATGGAGAGTAGGAAAAGCTTGTAGAAAGATCTAGTATAGCTCTGCATGGTAGCATAGCACATGCCTGTAGTCCTGGCCTTGGGAGGCAGAAGCAGGAAGATCACTATGAATTCAAGGCTAGCCTGGACGACACACTAATAATTCCAGGCCAATTTGGCAGTTTAGGCTACAGAGTTGAAATCTTGTCAATCAATTAATCAATGTACCAAACCTCCTTAAGTCCCCTAAATGTCCTAGTAATAACAACCAGGAGTCAAAATTACACAATTAAGCTTATCCCTGATTATCTGCATCAGTCACTGAGATTATCCCTGATTATCTGCATCAGTCATTGAGAAGTGATTCTCTTTAAGATGTTACATTTTGAAGTAATCTGTTTTGCAACAAATAGATAAAGAATATATTATTATCTTTACTTACTGTTAAGGAAACAGGATTTGAATACTCGAAGAACTCAACTAAGATTAGTTAAACAGCCAGCAACTACTAGAATCAAGGTTTGAACCCATTACGTTGATTCCACTTAACCATTAACCTGTACTGTTTTCTCCTTAACTAGAGGACGCAAACCAGCACAGGCTGAACTCCAGCTGCGTACAGGGCAACACTGAGCAGGGGAAGAAGCATGTATAAAGGGCGTGGGGCTGGGGTGGGGTGCTTGCCTAGGGTAGACAAAGCCCTGGGTTCCATCCCCAGCACTGCATAAACTGGGCATTGTCATAGACATCTGTAATCCAAAATTTAGGAGGTACAGAAAGGGGATTAGAAGTTCAAGGTCATTCTTGGCCAACAGTGAGTTCAGGGCCAGTCCTTCTGAAACCCAGCCTTGCCAACTCCAAAAACAAAAGTAAAAATAAAAAGGTCTACGTTTTAGGGGAAGAATGGCCGCATCTTTTCATTCCATCTCTGCCACTTACTGTCACAGCAATTCTCTCACGCTCTCCTCCGACCTTCAGACTTCTCATCAGAGAAGGTTCTAGTGCACTCTGCACAACCACTGACAAGATTATGTATTACCCAGGACAGTATCTGCCATAAAAACTACACTCAACTAATCTACTGTTATTGTTGCCATCATAATTATGACGAGAAAAAGATTTGAGACACATAGAATATAAGTAATTTTTTTGAGACATGGTTTCATGTAACTCTGTTTGTCTTCAAGCCTGATAAATCCCTAGAGGTGACCTTGAATTCCTGATCTTCCTGTCTCTACTTCCTGAGTGCTGGGCTTACAGGCAAGGACAACCATGATTGGTGGCATTCAGTACTAGGGATTGAACCCAGAACTTGACACATGTAAGGCAAGCATTCTATCAACTGAGCTACATACACCACCAGACGGAGAACGAAAGCAAGTTTCTCAGGCTTTATTTTATATAAGCAGTAAATAGCAAGCCCGAGATAGGGACTCCTAGGGAAAATGAGAAGGAAGTAGTTAGATCTCCAATGTGCTCCACCCATCTTGGATCCAGAGAAACTCAAAGTCCTTGCTGGGATGAGGACTGACTTCTTGTCTCACATAATACAGACAGTACTTGTCCTACTACATAGAAGAGCCCAGCCCAGCAAGGCATGGTGGCACGTGCCTTTGATCCCAGCAGAGTGAGGAAGATCCACTCTGGGCTTTGAATTAAGCCCAGCCAGATATAGTCAGTCACTCAGTAAGACACCGTGTCTCAAAAAAAAAAAAAAAAAAAAAAAAAGCAAAAGCGCCAGCCAGCCCGCCTCGTCCATCCCCAGGAAACGCTAATGGCATCTTCCCTTTCGTCCTCATCCCTCCCGTAACCAGCCTCACCTTCACCTCCTCATCCAGCTTCTTCTGAAGTTCCTCCATTTTTCGGGTAAGCTCGGCCTGTCCTGCCAGGGCCTTGGTAGAAGCAGGAGAAACCATCTGCCCGAGGTATTGAGAAACAAGGGGTGGGAAGGGAGCCTGCATCCCCATTCCTGGAGGCCTCAAGGCCCTGACCCTTGCTGGGACCCCGAGAAGGCCACTCACCCCCAGAGGCTGCATTTGCTCCAGCACCAAACTAACTTTCCTCCTCACAGATGCCTCACTCTCCGCGCTTCTGGAGGACGGAAGGAGAGAAGCAAGCGTGAGCAGAGGAAAGGGAAAAGCAAGGAAGCCAGAGGGACAGGAGGAAAGTGTATGCTCCCACCGGGTGGACCCTACTCACCCCTCCCTTAGGATGCCATAGATGGTGGCCTTCACATGGTCCGCACTGCCTGGTGGCGCTGTCTCTCTTTGGTCTCTGAGAAGGTCTGGAGTTGATTTGAACTAGGAGAGAAAAATGAAGACAAGGAGAAAGGAAAGGGAGAGGAAAGAAAGAGAGGGAAGATTAGGCCAGAAGTATATATGTGGTTCAAATGGATCAGAGGTGGCAGAACTGTCAGAATGAGGAATGCTTCAGGCCTGAGGAACAGCGCAGGAAAAAAAAGTCCAAAAGCAGGCTAGATCTCGGCGATATTGCGGCAGATGAGACTCTTCTCAATAGCCAGCTGTGAGCTATGTCCTAAGTAATTTGTCAGTGACGCCAACAGATTGCTAGAGTATATACATGCACAGAGCTCTAGAATTCACATAAGTCTGTCTCAAAGTAAAGATGCTCCCCACTTGGTCACGACCCTGAGTAAAATCAGAGAAAACACAGTCTTTACCAAGCCCCTCCAAGGACCTTTCCATATCCTCCAAGCCTGCATTATGAAAGGTGCCAGACCTAGCAGACTGGCGGTTGCTGATGACTGAAGAATGGCTAACTCTCCATGCTCACGTCCACTTTCCTTAGAATCTTACCCTTGATAGTATGTTGTGTATGTGGCTATTTAGTAGGTAAAATGGAGAACAAAAGGCAGAGAGACCTTCTCTCCTAGTTTTGTGAGTTAGCAAAGGAGTCTGTGGGCTGATGAAAAGCCTGGGAGGTTAGAAATGGGGAGGGATGGCATCTGACCTGCACCATGGCGGGATCCCGTGTCTCCTCAAAACTCTGAAGCACCCAGTCTTGAGTCTGACGGGAACGGCTGAAGCTGCTGAGCAGGCTCTGCTTCTGCGATGGGTTCTTTGAACTGTCCACATGGTTGTCATACTTTGTGCCGCGGGTCCAGTGGTTGGCTGACTGGTGCTCTCGTTCCTCACGTGTATCCCGTGGGAGCCTGCTGTCCAGACTCTGGCTCCGTTTGCGCTGTTCGTGGGGAAGTGTCCTTGTGCGGCGCCCAGTGCGACCGCGGACCTGGCCCCCCTTCTGACTATCAAACTTGCTGATAAGCGAGTCCACTGAAGACAAGGGGGCTGTGTCAATGGTGTTAATCGAAGAAGTCGTTTTAGGGGCTAGTTCCAGCAAGCTGGTACTCCTATTACTAGGACTCATAAGGGCAAGCCCGGTCAGAGAGGCTTGCGACTGGGAACGGAGCAGTTTTCCATTCAAGTAGTCCTTGGGCTCCTCATCAGATGTGCTGCTCCGAGAAGTGGCAGGGCGTCCCTTGACTTGAGAGTAGGGGTTTTCGGGGAGCTCTGAATCGGAGCTCAGCGCACCTGGGGACCCCCGGTTGTTGCCCCCTTTGATCTGGACCCCAAAGGAGTCAGTCCCTTTCTCTCCACTGTTAAGAACCACAAACGGTTGCCCGGCGATGCCCTGCACACGCACAGCGACCCCATAGGTACTGGCTCTTGCATCCCTTGCAGGGCGCCGCCCACTCCGACGAAGGGTGCCCATTTCAGTAGCACCCTCTGGCTCTGTAATAAATCGAATTTGGACTCCATGGTCTACGGGGCCCCGGGGATCAGCCATCATGTGTGCCTTCCTCACATGTAGGAGGGTTCCTAGAAGATGAAGAAAACAAGCTTTAGCTAAAGAGCCTGAAGAAGAAACCCAGCATCAGGGAAGCCGGCTGCCTAGTCAGTTCCTTCTATAGAAACTGGCTCTCATATCTTATCTGAGCAGGAGAAATGAAGGGTATGGGAGTCCCTTCATTTCTACTCCCAGTTTCTGATTTATTAGTCCTGAGAAGGACCTAAGAATTTTCATTCCTCAGCAACTTCTCCTGGGTGATGCTGATACTTTGAAAAGGCTAAGAAGGTAGTTCATTAGTAGACAGCTTGCCTAGTGTGTACAAGGCCCTGAGTTTGACCCCAAACATAGCAAGAAGAAAATCAAAATGAAACATATAACATACTTTGAGGCCCACACCCCTCAAATAATTCATTTCATTTGATGCAATCCTGAGAATTGTGGCTTATTAAGACTTTGAAGACGGGCTGGTGAGATGGCTCAGAGGGTAAGAACACCCGACTGCTCTTCTGAAGGTCCAGAGTTCAAATCCCAGCAACCACATGGTGGCTCACAACCATCCGTAATGAGATCTGATGCTCTCTTATGGAGTGTCTGAAGACAGCTACAGTGTAAGTGTACTTACATATAATAAATAAATCTAAAAAAAAAAAAAAGACTTTGAAGACAATCTTCTGATCTTCACATACAACACAAATCGCCATGGGTCCACCGAGTAAAGGTGGACCCCAAAACCTGACTATCTCATTCTCCTACTCCCTTGAAAAAAGAAACCTCCTACTGAAGAGTTTATTAAAATAAAGAGATCATAAAATGTGGCACCCCATTTCTGGGGAAGATACTCCAGCTGGCCACGGTGATGTCTCTAGGGTAAGGGTACTGAAGGCTGGACAGTGATGTTAGTTAATTTCTACTCTCCGGGATCTCTGCTGTACTGCTTTCGGTCCCTTCTGAACTTGGTACCATAAAAATGTACTACCTATCAGAGAAAGGACTTTGGGCTGGGTTGTGATTCAGTGGTAAGGCATTTGTGAGATCTGGGATTCAATCCTTAGCACCAAGAGAGGAAAGGAAGGAAGGAAGGAGGCGGAGAGGAGGGAGGACTTAAATAGGATTTTCATTCTTTCTTTTTTAAAACAAAGTCTTATGTGGTCAAAGCTGGCCTCGAACTCTTTACACAGATGACCTTGGACTTCTGATCCTTGTATTTCCACTTAAGTACTGGTCTTACAAAGGTAGCCATTGGGCCTGGCTTTATGCAGGCTGGAGCTCAGGGTTTCATGTATGCTAGGCAAGCACTCTACCAAACAGAGCTTCATCCCTAGCCCTTTCAATACAGATTCAAGTGAGCCAGTCAGTCCAAGGACTCGTGAACAGGCAGGCTGCAGGATAGAGCCACGGCCATCTCCAGGCCAACTCCCCGGTCCACATTGCTCACACTTAGAGTCAGCAAATGGAATGTGTTCCAGGTGTGCTCTGACTCCGGGAACTTGGGAGGGAGGTTTTGTTTCAAGCAAATTAGCATCAACAAATGTAGCTTCCCTGCTCCTCCTGCTAGTTTTCACAGGAGCCCTGCACCAAGCTGGAGGAGGAGCCTCAGGTGTGCCCTACAGAAAAACAATAGCACCCAGTTCAACCTCCCTGAGAGGCCCTGGCCAAGGAAACTTGGCAAGGTCCCTCTCAGAAATAGTAGCTCTAGGAAGCCAGGAAACAGGCAGCTGGAGGCAGGAGGGGCAGGAGGGCCAGAGTCCAAGGGAGAAAGGGTTTGGGGGAGGGATGGGTACTGAGGGCATTCTTAGCATCCCTATCCCTTCCCAACTGGAGAAAGGGATGGGAAAGGAAAACCCCTTTTTTGAGAAGGATTCACACTTGGGGTCATGAGATTGAGAAAGCAATGCACCTCCTCCAGGACACAGCCCACACAAGCTTTTAACAGAATTTTTAAGTTTGTGAAGGCAGAGCCTCCAGAGAGGTTGAGAGCAGTGGTTCTCAACCACTCTGAGTTCTCAACCCTCCGGGGGTTGAATGACCCTTTCACAGGGGTCACCTGAGACCATTAGAAAGCACAGATATTTACATTACAATTCATAACAGTAACAAACTTACAGTTATGAAATAGCAATGAAAATAATTTTATGATTGGGGGGTCACCACATGAGGAACTGTATTAACGGGGTCACAGCATTAGAAAGGTTGAGAACTGCTGAACTAGAGTAAGGCTCTCACTTGGGAAATCATGTACATAAAATCCCAGCACTTGTGAGGCTGATGCAGGAGGATTGCCATGAGTTCAAGATCGGTTGCACAGTGAGATTTTGTCTCAATAAAAATAAGTAATAGGGACTGGAGATGCCGTTCCAGAGGACCCAGGTTCAGGGGAATCTGACACTCTCATACAGACAAACAAGCAAAAAAAAAAAAAAAAAAAAAAAAAAAGCACATAAATAAAAAAATAAACTATAAACAGGGGGTTAATAAACAGACTGCTTGCCTTCTTCATCTTCATGTGCAACAATTTTATAACAGGTAAACTTTTTTTTTTTTTTTTTTTTGCGACAAGGTCTATGTAGCCCAGGCTGGTCTTGAACTTATTAAGTAGCTAGGGATTGTTGCTGAGAAAATTGAGGTTCCGTCTTTGGGTTCTTAAGTTTCATTAATACAAGAATTTATAAATGGGCCTCAGAAGAATGCTTAAATACAATTTTATTAGAGTTTGAGAGAGGAAACAATAGGGCAGACAAACTGTCAATCTCAGCAGTTGCCAGCAGGCGGGAAATGGAAAGAAGCTGCCAGAAGCAAAAAGGAGAAAGCCTTGTCTTTAAGAAAGTGTGCAGGTTCAGTAGTGGAGGTCAGCATCCAACCACATGGCAGAAGGGAAGAGGGCTTCGGAGGAAAATAAAATGCCCAGGGTATGTGGGAAAGCCCGCCCAAGCTTTGATAGCAGAAAGAAAGAGAGAGAGAGAAGAAAAAGGCAGCATGGTGCTTGTCTCTCTGGGAAAAGCAGACCATTTCCTGCAAAGCTTCCATCGTTTGCATACGCTCCCAGATTTACCTCAGTTTACCTCCACACATTTGCTTATTAGACTGTTTTCTGTCTCCTCCACTAGACAATAAACTCCTCCAGGCCAAAGACCAAGCCTCCCAGCTGACCTCTGCCTGGAGTATACATGGGGTATACAAATAAATACTTTTTAAAGGCTGTATCCCAAACCAAGGCAGACTCTCCCAGCAGCAGAAGGATATGCCCGTGGACGCCTCACTCACAGCATTCTTTGTGCCTTAGTAACAGCTTCCTGGTCTGGATTCTCTGCCCTATTCGGTCCTGATCTTATAGTCAGGTGTACCTAAACTGCCAGCTCTCAAGAATCACATGATTTATTCATGATAAAGTTCTGCCCTGTCAGGATATCTGCAGATCTTCCAGATCAGGTCAAGGAGCTCCTGTGTAGGCACAGCAAAGTGCCCAACCCCTTGGGCCAGAGGGCCAGACAATGCAGGGGTGCTACCCATGACTCCCCTAGGTTCCAAAGACCCCCTTCCCCCAACCTCAATCACTATCAGTTCCACGACCTTTGGGTCAGGGGACAGGACTAAGAGATCTTTAGGGTGGGTCAGAAAATAGAGCTCTAAATGATTCAACACGGAAAACCCGAAACCTTCCCCGCCTTCAGTTACAGAGGACAGTGGGGTGGGGCCAAGAGAACAGGGCAGCTCTGAGGCCTTGCATAAGCTCTAGGCAGGTAAACAATGATCAAGACCAACAAAGTAAAGTCCAGGGCTTGGGCTCTCACCAGATGCCTGCCTGACCCTCTTTTCCCTCCCTGGCACATGCCCAGGGCATTTCTCACCAACTGTACTCTGGGAAAAGCCCAGGACAGAAGTTAATTCAGCGCCATCTGTCTGCCTCTGCCATTTCTGTCTGAACACAGGGAGAAAGGACACACACCTGTACCAGACAGCCACTTCTTCCTGAGTTACTCATTAGCCTGCCCTGCCCCAATTCCATCACCTCTGGCCCAGCCATACGCATCTGGCTTCCAACTAGGAGTGACAGGGTCCCTGGACTTCTAGCAGGAAGTAGGTAGGGGCTGGGGGTGGGGCGGTTTCAGGTGTATGGAGGAAGGGCTGATAGACACAGGGCCAGGCAGTATGCTGGATACTGAATAGATAGGCTGGATACTGAATAAATAACTGGAGCATTTAGAAAGTGAAAAAACTGAAAAAAACAAAAACAAAAACCAAAACCAAACAAACAACAACAAAACAAAACAGCAATTAGAACTATCTCAGTGGTAACAAGAAAGCAAATAAATGATCAAATAAAAACGGAACACTCAGTGACATTATCATTTGATAAGAAGGCTCCTTTAGGCCCAAACAGAACTCCCCAAGTGGACTCTAGACCATAGTCACTGAAAAAGCAGAAACCTGAGAGCCAAACTAGAGCTGCTTGGCCAGTGGGGGTAAAAAAACACAATGAAGAACTGGGCCCTTACAAACTCGCTGGACTGGTTTGAGAGGCAAAGAGAAGGGAGGGCCGGGAAGGCTACACTGGAACCTTGCAAAGCAGACCAGAGAGGTTCCCACCAAAGGCAGAGGGACAAGACCAAGAGTGGAAGCTCTGTCCTGCCTATATGCCAAGGCCGAGGCTCCTCTGGAGGAGGTGGCGGAAGGTGGGGAGGAGGAGACAGGAGTTACAGATGCACAAAGAACTTGATGACAAGCCAGAGTGTGACAGGAACTTTGTCTCCCTCCACCACTCCCTCTCAAGTTCTCAAAGTGGCATTCCTGGTCTTCCACTTACCTCTGTCAGCTCCCAGGTCCTTGGTTCTCCCCTCCCTGGTACAAAGAGAAGCAGCTCTACCCCCCTCTTCTCCCACAAGGGTAAAGGCAGCCAAGCCAGCCTGGGAACCACAGGAAGCCAGAATCCTCTTAGAATCAGGCAAATCTCTGAATGGGCAGGCCCCAGAGCAAGACCCATACTCCCAGATACCCAGGATGAAAGGAACACGTAGGCAGCTTTGTCTACAAACATAGCGGTTGCTAATTATTTCCCAATTACAGCAACTGTCTTCAGACAGAGCATCAAAGGGGCCAAGCTAAGGTTGACTCTGCTTCCACCGCTGCCTAAGGCAAGGAAATTCACCTCAGAAGTTGTCTGGTGCCCAACATATACCTCGTCTGTGGTCTGGGAATGTGGAGGTGTAATTCCCCTAGTCTTTTGGTCTCCTGGGGAGTTCTGCCTATGTTTCTGCACCACTAGTAAGTACTCTAGTCTATCAAAGATCATGAATCAAGGATGCCAACTAGGATTTCAGGGAATCAAGAGGATTCTGGGAAGGGTCAAGGAAATTAGCTGCACTTCCAGATCTCACCAGTGTCCCCCAATCTAGAACTAGAGAAAAAGAGGGAAATATAGGGCTGGAGAGATGGCTCAGCGGTTAAGACTGTTCTTCCAAAGGTCCTGAGTTCAAATTCCAGCAACCACATGGTGGCTCACAACCTTCTGTACAGCTACAGTATACTCATATACATAAAATAAATAAATAAATAAATCTTTTTTTTAAAGATACAAAGAGACTACTTTGTAACAGAGAAAAAGAAGAAGGAAATATGTATTTGCTGGGAGGAAAAATTTTTACATCAGCCTCAAGAAAGAAGACTATTTCTAGGTGAGTGTAGTGACATAAACCTGTAATCCCGGCACTGGGAGCAGAAGGCAGCCCACCAGTTCAAGGTCAGCCTCAGCTGTACAGCAAGTTCAAGGCCAGCATGGGCTATGGCAAGTTCAAGGCCAGCATGGGCTATATGAAACCCAGTATCAACCCTCGTTTCACATCCCCGAGAAAGCAAACATTTTCAGCTATTATGTGGGTCCAGGGATTTATGCTTCTCCATTCCCATTCCCCTCTCTTGTAGAATACACACAGTTCTTTCTAGAGGAAGAAGGAAAAAATTTCCTTGGCATGAAAGCAAAGAAAGAAACAGCCTTAAATAATCTCACACCTAGGAAAGAGATGGGTGCCCTCGTATTCTGACCTTAGTGTCTTACTGGCAACTGCTTTCACCTGTAGGCAAATGGTCAGAGAATGATCCCACACCTCAGCATTTCCAAAGCCAGAAGGAGAGTGTCAGAGACCAGTAAGGACTGACGGGGGCGGAGGGGGGGGGTAGTTACCCCCAAAACCAGCACATGCGGATATCACTTCAGTCTCTGAACCTCTGGCGGCACTTCCATTTGCTCCAATAGGATGAACCCTCCCCCGCCCCCATGCTGGTCTCCAAGAGAAATTCTGCCCCAAGGGCTGGCGCCTGACCTCCAGAGATTGTAGCGCTGAAATGCATGTATGCCCTGGGAATAACCTAACCCTGAGGTGCCTCACACCTGGCACCTTCCCAGCCACTCGCTTCTGACACCGTGGAGTAGGGGATAGCTCTTAGTTCTGCCACCGCACTCTGACCGCCCTTCCTCCTAAACTCAGCACCTGTGCCCAGGAGGAGGGCATTTGATGCCTCTACTCCGCCCCTCGAGCATACTCCTGAGGGCCCACTCGCATCGCAGGTGTCCTCGCTCCGGACAGGTTCACTCACCCCGGTCCAGATCAGTGCTCCCGGGTTCGCACACCCCGCAGGGGATCGCGCTCCGGCCGGCCGAGCTACACGCGCGGCTGCAGCCCAGCCCCTCCGAGCTCTGAGCTCCCTCCTCTCCCCCGCCCACCAACCTGTTACTCCCCAGGAGCTCCGCCCCATTGGCCGTCACCTCCCGCCCCGCCTCACCCCTTCTTCTATTGGTCAGTTTCCCGCAAGGGGCGGAGCAGACACCGCGGGAACCCAGAACCGGGGTCCCCAGCCCGGTGGACGGGAGGGGCGGTGGGGTCACGTGGGCTGGTGGGGCGGGGGCGGGGCACAGGGGGACCTAAGAGGCCATTTTGGGGGCGTCGGGGCTCTGCGGACCCGCGTAGCTTAGCGCCAGAGCATCCCCTGGGTTCTGTGGGAAGTGCCTTCCTCGTGCTCGTCTCAAAGCAAATCTCGGTTCACAGCCCTTTCTGCCCTTCATCTGCCTCCGCATAAGCCGGAATACAGTTCTGTCGCTTTCCGCAGAAAATTTCTTCGTAGTCTCCCGACGTCAGCGCGTTCTGCATCTCTGCTCGCCTGCCTTATCGGCAATCCGAACCAAAATCTCAGTCGTGGATTCTCATCCTCGGGCTCCTGGCCTCCATAATCATTTTGCACCCTTTTTCTTTGGAAGATGTAATCACCCAATTTACATCACCCTAAAAATCATTTTCATTTTATCTCCCTATGAAAATCTCGGCCAGAGCCGAGATCTTCATTTTCTTTTGTTTTGTACGCTTCATCTCAAACGCCTATAACAGAGGTCAGCATATAGTTGGCTCTTAATAAAATGTGTAGAATGAATGACTTGGGAACCGAGTGCTGTAAATTTACACGCATCAGAATAAGCTTTATAAGCAGAAAGGGACTCAACTACAGATTGTAAATCCATCTTTTCTGAAAGCCTGTCAAGTAGGGCTTTTGGTCCCACTACACCGAAAAGACTCTGGGGTGCTTTGCGTGCAGACTGAGGCAGGTAACATTAAAGCTGGCTCCTAGTGTCAATCGCTGAGGTATGTTAAAAGAAGATTGGCTTAGCTTACCTTGCTGGCCTCTGAATAGTTCTCTCCTTTATTTGTTCAGTAAATATTTATTGTAATATATTTAGATTTGAAGAGGAATCTTCCCTACAGCCAGCATTTCTGTGGCGTTAGCTGGAGATCATTCCCTTCCCCTCCCCCAGCCTTCAGATGCTGGGCGTGGACCCTGGAGGGGAAAGTCCACCTACCTGTTCTGTAGCTGGGTTGCTAGGTCTCCGCATTCCATGAGAAGCCTTCTATGAGGGATACAGCCCTTAAGAAGGAACAAGGAGGGAGGGAGAGAGAGGGAGAGAGGGAGAGAGAAGGGAGAGAGAGGGGAAGAGAGAGAGAGAGAGAGAGAGAGAGAGAGAGAGAGAGAGAGAGGAAATATGTGCGGTTTGGGCGACCTATTGCAGAGGTGGTGTCCCTTCTGGATCAGGTTACTTTTAGACCAAAGAGTGGTCTGGAAAAGAGATCTTAAAAATAAACAACTAAACAATCAAACGGACAGACTGATGAATTGGCCCCAATACTGGTAAAGTGAAGGTAACTGAATTCTCCTGGGTACCCCTTAGACTGTATTTAGTGTATTTGTAGAAGATAGAAATAGAGTGGTTATCCAATATTAAAGCACGCGTGGGGAGAAATGGGAGCCTGAGTCACCCACCATCAACTTTTCTTCCTTGGGGGACACACTCAGAGAGCTTTAAGCTCAGATGAAGAAGGGGGCGGGAAGCTTCCCCCTCCTCCCCCCAGATTTCAAAAGAGAATCTATCCTGGTGCACATCTTTGATCTAGCAGAGAGTTTGAGACTAGCCTGGTCTTCAAATCAAATTCCAAGTGAACCAGAGCTACACCATGGGGGAAGGTGTCATGGAGAGACACTAAAAGCCCCAACCCCCCACCCCACCCCTTTTCTGAAAGAGTAGTTGTGAAAGAAGAGGGTGTTGAAGAAATTGAGTCAGATAACTTTAGACACCTGATTACTGGACCTGCCACAGAGAAATGTGATTGATTCCCTTCGAGGCTGAAAATAATCTCAAAAAATGTGGAGCTGTTGAAATGATCTGTAGCTGGGGTGAGGAGGGGTATGATAGAGGCCAGTGGAAAGGCACAAATGATTTGCTTAGCAGAAGATTTCTTTTCAACCAAAAGGTGTAACCTGATGTGAACTTTTAGAAAACAGGTAAGGTTATATACTCACAGGGGTCCTTTCTACAGGTCATACTAGAGAGATTTCTGGTTTTGGTTGGTTGGTTTTAAAAGGTTTATTTGTTTTATTTATATGAGTACAGTGTAACTGTCTTTGGACACACCAGAAGAAGGGCATCAGATCCCATTTCAGATTGTTGTAAATCACCATGTGGTTGCTGGGAATTGAACTCAGGACCTCTGGAAGAGCAGTCAGTGCTCTTAACCACTGAGCTTAACAGCTTAACCACTGTAGATAAAAAGAAAAAAAAAATAAAAGAAAGAAAGGAAGGAAGGAAGGAAGGAAGGGAGAAAGAAAGGAAGAAAGGAAAACAGGTAATGTTCATGGTCTGTGGTTCAGAAGAGTGCTAGCCTAGCCTGTGCTGAGGATTTGGCTCAGTAGAAAAGTATTGTCTGTCATGTCTAAGGGCCTAGGGTCAACCAGTTGGAGGAAAGGTGTCACAGAGGAGCACCTGCCTAGGGAAAAAAAAAAAAAAAAGGCTGGAGAAAGATGAATGGGAATAAGAGAATGTACAATGGCCAGAAGAGGGAGCCTATAGTGTGAACAAAGGAATGAGGAAGTAGTGGGAAGATAAGGGGTGTTAAACACCAAAAAAAGCATACAGTTTATATGTAGTCCAGTGTCTTAGTAAGGGTTTTACTGCTGTGAACAGATTCCGTGACCAAGGCAAGTCTTTTTTTTTTTTTTTTTTTTTTTTTTTTTAAAGATTTATTTATTTATTTATTATATGTAAGTACACTGTAGCTGTCTTCAGACACTCCAGAAGAGGGCACCAGATATCGTTAAGGATGGTTGTGAGCCACCATGTGGTTGCTGGGATTTGAACTCTGGACCTTTGGAAGAGCAGTCGGGTGCTCTTACCCACTGAGCCATCTCACCAGCCCCCCAAGGCAAGTCTTATAAGGACAACATTTAATTAGGACTGGCTTACAGGTTCAGAGGTTCAGTCCATTATCATCAAGGTGAGAACATGGCAGCATCCAGGCAACCATGGTACAGGAGGAGCTGAGAGTTCTCCATCTTCATCTGAAGGCTGCTATTGGAAGACTGAGTTCCAGGCAGCTAGGATGAGGGCCTTAAAGCCCACACCCACTGTGACACACCTCTTAATAGTGCCACTCCCTGGGCCAAGCATATTCAAACCATGACACCAAGGCTGGCCCTCTCCATCCTTCAACCTGAGCCTCAGAGCATGAGGTTGCAAGAGCACACCAAGACACCCCACTACAGAAGGCTTTGGAGCAAGCCAGCTGAGGCCTGGCAGAAAGCCAAGCTCATACAAGGCCTGTGTGATAGATGCAATGGTAAGGCTTGATGGAGGAGGCCAGCCTTGCATACTAGGGCAGTGCAGAACAAAGGGGACTCTTAATTCCAGAGATGGAGAGAGGAAGACCACTGCCTGAAACCACCTTGGATAAATTAATTAAAGCAAGCTTTGTTGTTTTGTTTTGGTTTTTTGTTTTTAGAGACAGGGTTTCTCTGTATAGCCCTGGCTGTCCTGGAACTCACTCTGTAGACCAAGCTGGCCTCGAACTCAGAAATCCACCTGCCTCTGCCTCCCACGTGCTGGGATTAAAGGCATGCGCCACCACTGCCTGGCTAAAGCAAGCTTTTTTTATTCGTAGACATGGACTGACTCCCCTAAGGCAGGGTTTGAGAGGTCAGCACTGGATGTGAGGGAGACAAGAAAAGGCTTTTATAGATCAGGGCCAGGGGAGTTCTAAATGGGGGTTTGGTGAGCAAAATAGGTGGAGTTATAGGAGCAGAAAATATGCATACCAAGTTAGTCCCTCCCGAAACAAAGACATGGTTGCAAGGTGGGCATAATCAGGTAGTCATAACAACAGGTAATCATAACAACATCGTCATACAACATTATGAAACAAAGATAGGGTTGCAAGATGGTTATAAACAACTTTTTGGAACAAAGACATGACTGCCATTCCTGAAACAGGCAGTACAGAACCATTTGTAGTTAAAGCTACAGGAGGGACATAACCCAACCCTTGAGAAACACAGGTTTAATCATAAACAGGAACAAACCTAGTTTGCTTTTATAATAAGATGGTTTTCATGTCCAAGATGGAGGCAGGCTGGTTTCTCGGGATAGGAGACTACTACCTAGAAGCTTTGTCAGGATGTCTCTCATTGTTTAGCTTTTGAGTTTTACTTACATAATTTATTATGGTTATTATTTATTTAATTTTTAGAAACAAGAGTCTCATTATGTGGCCAAGGCAAACCTCAGACTCACTATGTAGCTCAGGCAGGCCTTGAATTCATGACAACCCTGCCTCTTTCTCCTGGGTAGTTAGATTAATGATGTACACCATCATGCCAGCTAAATTCCTAGTCTTTAACAATAATAGTTTATGCTAACACATTGGCTTTTCCTGGTTGAGTTGAATTTCTATTCTTGGTATAATTAGGAAAGATAATTTTTAAATATGGTCCCAGATAAACCAGGCACATAATCTTACCATGAAGAAGACTGAGGCAAGAAAACTGCCACAAAGTCAATGCCAGCCTGGATTACATAGTGAGTTCTGGGCTAGCCTGGGCTCCAGAGTAGAAATGTGGTAGTTTGAATGAGAAGTGACCCTATAGGCTCATATGTTTGAATACTTGGTCCACAGCTAGTGAAACTGTTTGGCAAGGATTAGGAGGTGTGGCCTTGATGGAGAAAGTGTGTCACTGTGGACAGAGTTTGAAGTTTCCAAAGACTCTGGCCACTTCCAGTATATCTGTCTTTGCCTCATGCTGTGTATCAAGATGTGAGCTCCTGGCTCCAGCATGATGCCCACCGGCTGCCATGCTCCCCACCATAATGACCACAGACTCTATCCCTCTAAAACTGTAAGGCCCAAATAATCTCTTTTTCCTGTAAGTTGTCTTGGTCATGGTATCTCATAGCAATAGAAAAGTAAGTAAGGCAGACCCTGTCTGGAAAAATAAAGGCGGGAGGGAGATAGAGGAGTCAGGAAGGAAGAGAGGGAAGGGGAAAGGAAGAACGGGTCACAGCAATACTTCATATGCCCTTCCAACTTTGGGGTCTAGGACTTCCAAGGGTCTCCACAAGGTATTCCCTTCCCCTCACTCATTTCTCAGGTCTTCTCAGCTCAGCCTGGGAAGCAGAGCCATGGAGACCAGTGACTTCCAGACATAGCACCGATTCTGCAGTCAAGACACCATGTCCTAACCACCTCTGGAAGAGCTATAGTTCCATCCAAGTCATCTCAGTTCTTTACAGTCTTCCATCTTCAGCTTCCTCGGAGAATTAAGAAGATGAGCCCAAGCTGGCTGTGGCGCCACACTCTTCCCTTGTCCCAGCATTCAGGAGGAAGAGGCATCTCTGTGTTCTAGGAAAACCAGGGCTCCACGGTGAGACCCTACCAAAAAAAAATAATAATAAATCCAGATTTTATATCCATATTTTTATTCCTTTATTTTTGGTGTCCTGGCCATCCCCCTGTCTCCATATCCTGAGTGCTGGTATGACAGTTTGCCAAGCATGCCAAATTCATAATCATATCATTCTTATGAACTCTTAAGGGCAGGTATGTCATGTTTTTTCCCAGCTTGTCCTTCAGCTAGCAGATAACTCTTCAGGACAAAGAATTCCAAGCCACTATTACCAGCATCATTCCAGTCAAGGGAAAGAAAGACTCACCTGGAAGCCACCCCCACCCCTACCCCATCCTCTGTCGCCTTTGTCCTCCAGCACTCACCAGGGTATCTCTAATAGCCTGAGCAACTAAATCCAGTATCTTCAAAGTTTCCAGTGTAAACTGAAAGTAAGGGTGTCCTTTGAAAGGAAAGGGCATAACAAGAAAGCCATCTATGCCTAATTCTGATGGAATTAAAAGGAATAGGCTCTTTCCATGTAATTTTTTTTTCAGAGTTGTTAAAACAACATTCTGAGTAGAGAGCCAGCTTTTCCCCACACACCCAAACAACAGCTGATTCCACCCCGCATCTCTTCCCTTCTGTCAGTGAAGGAGACAAGCTTGGCACCTGAGATCTGCATACACATCCCCAGCTCCTCAGGATCCCTCCAGTCTTCTCTGTCTATTGTGACAGAGTTTTGGCGGAATTGTACTGGTTGATTGATTGATTGATTTGCTTCAATTCTGCATCTGAATTTTTTTTTCGAAGTTTACATTTCATACTGCAGAGGCAAGTTGACAGGCAGAAATAACAGAGACTGGGACGGGATGATAGCTCAGTCAGGAAAGCACTTACTCTACAAGTGTGAGGCCCTAAGTTCAATTCCTCGGAGCCCAATTTCAAAGCCAGGTGCAGTGTGTGTGTGTGCTTGTAATCCCAGAGACAGAGCGATTACTGGAGCTCACTGGCCAGCTAGAGTAGCCTACTTGG
Source organism: Mus caroli (assembly GCF_978045245.1). Classification (NCBI taxonomy): domain Eukaryota; kingdom Metazoa; phylum Chordata; class Mammalia; order Rodentia; family Muridae; genus Mus; species Mus caroli. Next base: position 66,449,491 of record NW_028227258.1, on the reverse strand, counting down.
TATTCTAGGTATTTGGGAGCAATGAATGACTTGGAAGCCTCTTGAAGAACCACAGCCATGGGCACACATGTGGGCACATACACAGACAACACACGTGAAAAGATTGGGGGCACTGGATTCAGAGATGAGACACCTGGCAGAGCAGCTTTGGCTCCTTTAAAGGAGAATCTCATCTTTCATTCCAGTCTCACTGGCTTTGGGATCAGCTCCAGTGTCAGAGCTAAGACAGCACTTTCCCCAGAGGCCTCTAGTCAGTAAGCACAGCATCAAAGGTGGGAGGAAGGGGCTGGCAGTTCCTGCCCACTGCTGGATTCCCCTTAGGGGCTCTCTTGACTCTAGAGTTTCCCATTGGTAGGATCTGCACTTCAGCCTCAGGCCCAGCTTGCCTAATTTTGTTTCTCATGTTCATTTCAGTGAAAGGTATTGGGTCTGCACCAAAGACTCACTCTATCTGTCCCTGTGTCCTTCCTGTCCTACACAGACATTGCTGCCCCAAACAGCTTTGTCTTAACACCTGCTTCCCAAAAACCACTTGAATGGATTCTGTTGTTCAAGAGTGGTCTTTAAAAAAAAAAAAAAAAAGCCAGAGCTATGTAGAGAGACCTTATCTCAAAAAAAAGGGGGGGGGGAAGGAAAGGAAAAGAAAAGAAAAGAAAAGAAAAGAAAAGAAAAGAAAAGAAAAGAAAAGAAAAGAAAAAGAAAAGAACCCCTCCTGGTATACACTTAACTGTGGAACTACTCAGGAGGCTAAGGCAGGAGGACATCTTAAGCCTAAGAGTTCAAGGTCAAGCTAGGCAACGTAAGTGAGATTCTAAGTAACAAAAAAACAAAAAACCTTCTGGTTTATTCTGGTATATCCACCAGATATATTCTGGGTGGAGGTGTGTTAATCTCATCCCTGAAGGTCAAGTGGGAGAGCCCTATCCTGCAACAATTTCAGGCAGAGAGATAGCAGTGAAAACAGAGAGCGTGGAATTGGTTGGCTTGACTGTTATTAAGTTGCTTTGAGCCCAGCCTGAAGATAACAGAACGCTGAGAGCAGCTAACAAACATTGAAAATTAACTGTAAGGGTCAGAGGGCCTCTTTGATGGCTTACAAAGAGGCCCTTATCTACAGCAGTGGGTGACTACAAAATATCTAAAGACCAAACACCCAACTCCAGGGTTCCCAGAGGCCCATCTACAGTCAAGCCAGGAGTCCCTACGCACGGGATGAAGATCTAGGAAGGCACTGAAAAGATTTTGGTTGCCTACACTTCTCTGAGTCTTAAGAGGGGTTGCCTACTCTGGTCTGTTAAGAGCTAGCTCTCCCTCCACGGGAAGGAGACATTGCGGAGGCCTCTTCCTACTCAGACTCTCTCTGGCCCGCCAGAATTCTAAGTAAGGCTCAGTTGCAGCACAGTCCAGTGGGGCGATAATGGACCCTGTAAGGGGAGAAAGGGACTAGGCCTCAAAATATTTGAGTGATTAGAATTGAGAGGTAGCTGTGGACTCTGATGGGAGCATGACTAGGCCTCCAGAATGCTATGAAAGCAGGCTCAACACTGTTAGGCCTCCAGACAAATGGCTAACTCAAGTGCCTATTTAACATATGAAAGGGAACACTGACCACCAGGCCCTTCCAGCATCTCCCCTGACTGGCATACCCTGCCCCCTACCCTAAACGCTCTCCTCGGCCTATCTGATTTCTATATAATTTCAGCCATTTTGTTTGTGAAATCTCTCGGACACTTGGTCTCCAGCTCCTCTTTTAGTCCTCTTCTCTCTTCTCTTCTTACCTCTCCTCTCTTCCCCTCCCCTCCCCTCCTCTCCTCTCCTCTCTTCTCTTCTCTTTCTCTCTTGCTTTCTCCCCCACCCCCTTCATTGCCCAGTTCATTCAGAACCCTTATGTTGAGATGTCTCTGCCTCATATCTACAATAAACCTTCTCCTTCACCATAGTTAGAAGCATCCTACCCTTGTGTAGTTTGTGCATGTGTGTTTCTTTTTAACTCACTAAGGCCCTGAGGTTGATATATGTGTGTGCGTGTGTGTGTGTGTGTGTGTGTTTGTATGCACACATGCGGCTGTACCTGCATCTATGTCTGTGTACCAGAAGAGACAGCAGATGCTGTTACAGGTGCTTGTGAGCTACCATGTAGGTGCTGAAATAAGATGGTTCTTAACTGCCAAACCATCGCTCCAGAATCCTTGGGAATAGATTTGGATGTGCTTATTTAGAGAATGAAATGTACAAGTGCCTGAGGGAAAACTGATATCAGCGTAGATCACACTTCTCTTGTTGTTGGGCCTATTGTTTGCTTTTTGTTTGGGTTTTTTAAATATTTATTTATTTTATGTATATGAGTACACTGTCGATTTCTTTAGACACACCAGAAGAGGGCATCAGATCCCATTACAGGTCGTTGTGAGCCACCATGTGGTTACTGGGAATTGAACTCAGGACCTCTGGAAGGGCAGTCAGTGCTCTTAATCTCTGAACCATCTCTCCAGCCCCCTGTTTATTGTTTTGTTTTATTTTTTTAAGACTGGGTTTCGTGTAGCCCAGACTGGTCTCAAACTCACTAAGTAGCTGAAGATGGCCTTGAAATCCCAGTACTCCTGCCTCTACTTCTCAGGTGCTAGGATGGACAGACATGTACCACCAAGTCTGGTGTGGATGGCATCACTCTCTTGGAGTAGAATTAACACTAGTAAGGAACCCCAGGGAGTCCTGCAAACAGAGGAAGTGACCTCCCATGCTGAGAGAAAGTCAAATACCTGAACAATCCAGCAATGCTCTGGGAAGAGAAGGAGCAACAGCACCGAGAAGCTTACGGTAGCCTCTATCTGCAAGCTACAGCAAAGAGGAAGCTGCACAGTCTCTAGCCTGACCCTTTTGTAGCAGCAGAGATGGTCTGGTGAGATAGGAGCTGCTTGCAGCAGCATTTAATTACCAGAACCCAGGCGGTGGGAGTCGCAATTACTGTAGTGATTAGTAAGACTAGAACAGCAGTCAGCAGAGTCTGACACTATGAATGGGAATAAATGGTTAATAGAACAGCAAAACAGATGAGGACCTAAACAAGGATATTGCTGAAAACGTAAAGTGCTTGCCACACAAACTTGGGGGCCTTAGTTTGAACCCTTGGCTCCCAGAGAAAAGAAAAACAAGACTGGGTACAGTGGTGGATTGGTGGTATAGAGATGAACCCAGCTGCCTTCCAAAAACTCAGGCACAGCAGCAGACACCTATTATCCCAGCAGTGGGGGAGCTGGGACAAGGGCCAACCCCGAGGCTTGCTGGTCAGTCAGCCTCAATTAATTGGTAAGCCCTAGATTCAGTGACAGATGGTGTCTCAAATATAGGTGAAGAACAATTGAGGAAGGTGACCTCTGACCTCCATACACTTGCTTGTGCACCCCCCACCCCCAAGCACACACATTAAAAAGCAAAGCAAACAAAGATGGGTGGGCAGAAAGCTGAGGAGAGATCCTGAATTTTTGTTTGCTTATTTTTTTAACTCATACTCCCTGGGTTAACTTCCTGACCTGGGTCATTTTTCAGAACTTAAACTCACTGACTGGTGGACTGTTTGTGAAGACTGGCAACACCCTAATGTATGAGCAATGCATTGCTGATTTGATCTCCATCCTTCCAAAATGGAGCTTCTCATGTTTCCTCTTTAAAATACACAGGAGAGGATACACATTTGGAGGATTGTTGGACATCTGAACTGTCACTGATACCTAGAACCTCCCTGGGCATGGTAACAAACAGCACCCTAACCAAAGACCAGCTGCCAGTGAGGCTACCCTACTTAGAACAACCTGCTAGGACATCTCGTGAATGGCATCATTCTAATGAGTTAGGGTGAGCAAAAGTAGCTGGTGTTGTAAAATATATGACCTCCTGGATACGGAAGTAAGCAGGGCCTGCAACATCGGTCACATTTTTTTAAGAATCCAGTACTTATGGGACATCTGTTTTCATGTAAAAGGTGCCATTGCTGCCACGTGTTGTAATCCCAGAGACAGAGGCAGGAGGATCTGTGCAATTTCCAGGTCTTCCACAGCTACATAGGGAGACGCTGACTCAAACAAACAAACAAACAAACAAACACAAGCTGCTGCACCTCCGTTCCCCTGTCAGAAAAAAAAAAGATTCACAGTGCCTGGTAGGGCCCTTTAGGTTCTGAAGGCAGTCCCTTTCCTCACCAGAAACACTGCTCTGATCCCTGGACCTAGTCACTTAAAAGACTGACACTCTGGGACCTGTGAAACAGCTCTGTGGGTAACTTGCCTCCCAAGCTTGGCAGACTCAGTTCACTTCCTAGAATCCACACAAAGGGAGAAGGAGAGAGCCCTTCATGAAACTGTCCTCCGACTTCCTAGAGGACTTTGTGCTTCCTGGTTCTGCAGGGTTAGAAATCACTGTCCCCAAAGGCTCAAATTCTTTCTAGCAAGTGGCACTCATTGAAAGACATTCTATGGCTGCCACTTGGACGGTTTGAACTCTGTGTAGATAGGGATTACCAGGCAAGAAGAAAAACAACCATGTTGTCGAGGGTAAAAAGCCTCTTATCAGAAAAGAAAAGAAAAGAAAAGAAAAGAAAAGAAAAGAAAAGAAAAGAAAAGAAAAGGAGAGGAAAAAAAAAAGCAAGGTTGCTATTAGATAGAGAAAGGAACGTGTAGCGACCCAATTAAGCATCTCTTAGTAATCTTATGCCCAAGTATTACCAGGAATGTCAACCTAGGCAACACATCCATGCTGCAAAGGGCATCTTAGACCCTCAGGAGTTAGTTTTGACCCTGGCATCTGATATACTATGGAGGCAAATCCTAGATTAAGGACACTTTAAAGAAGTTAATGAGGAAGCTGGGCATGGTGGCATATGCCTGTAAGCCCAGCATTTAGGAGACTGAGGCAGGAGGATTGTTAAAAGTTTGAGGCCAGACTATGAGACCCAGTCATTGCTCCCCAACTTCCCATCACCCTCCAAAAAAGAATAGAAAAGAGTACCCAACAATCTACTAACTTTCTTCATCTTTATTTATGTTTTTTCACAAGAAGTGAAAGTCAAGAAACCCTTATCAAATACGTGTGGAGAACTGAACCCCCATGACACAAAGGATGGACTGGAGTAGCCATAGTTATGGCTGGATTGGATTGCCATTAAGAAAGAACATAACTGGCCTCTCCTCCGGGCTGCGTGCTGAGAGGGGGTTCCCCAACATGTTGGATAAGTAAAATCCTCATGCGTTTTGCAAGAAAAAAAAAAAAAGAAAGAAAGAACATAACTGGGGGGTAGAGAGATGGCTCAGTGGTTAAGAGCACTGACTGCTCTTCCAAAGGTCCTGAGTTCAAATCCCAGCAACCACATGGTGGCTCACAACCATCCGTAATGAGATCTGATGCCCTCTTCTGGGGTGAAGCTACAGTGTATTTACATATAAAAGCATAAATAAATCTTTTTAAAAAAAAAGAAAAGAAAGAAAGAAAGAAAGAAAGAGAGAGAGAGAGAGAGAGAGAGAGAGAGAGAAAGAAAGAAAGAAAGAAAGAAAGAAAGAAAGAAAGAAAGAAAGAAAGAAAGAAAGAAAGAAAGAAAGAAAGAAAGGACATAACTTTGGGGCCAGAAAGATGTCTCAGCAAGTAAAACTTGACACCGTGAAATCAATCCTGGTAGAAGGAAAGAATACACTCCTGCAAGCTGTCCTCTGACCTCCTCCACACACATACATGGCATGCGCGTTCTTTTTTTTTTTTTCTTTTTTGGTTTTTCGAGACAGGGTTTCTCTATATAGCCCTGGCTGCCCAGGAACTCACTTTGTAAACCAGGCTGGCCTCAAACTCAGAAATCGCCTGCCTCTGCCTCCTGAGTGCTGGGATTAAAGGCGTGCACCACCACGTCCGGCATGGCATGTGCATTCTTGAATTCACACACACACATACACACACACACATTAAATAAATGTAAAAATACATATAATAAGAGAAAGAGATGTGCCAGGAGCTGGCGGTGTGCACCTTTAAACCAACACTCGGAAGGCAGAGGCAGGCAGATCTCCATGAGTTTGAGGCCAGCCTGCTCTATAGAGAGAGTTCCAAGATAGCCAGGGCTACACAGAGAACCTCTGTTTTGAAAAACTAAGGGGGGGTAGGTATTTTGGGGTTGGGTGTGGTGGAGCACACAATTCCAGCGTCAGTGTTTGAGGTAGGAGGACTGTGAAGCCATCCTTCTCCCCACCCCACCCCCCCACACCAAGGAGGTCAGTACTCATTGTCTGGAATGTCCTTATCTCGCTTCTTCCAAAGCAGCTCTGTCCAAATTTACTATCATGTTCAAGTCAAGACTGCATTCCTCCCACCCACACCCAGAAACTAATAGACATGGTGTGCACACCCAGGCCTGGCCGCTTCTGAAGACCGTGAGGCTACTCCGGCGACTTTGCCCGGTTTCCATGGGCTTGACTGAGACTTGGTCAGATCTTCAAAATGACTCTCTGCCTCGTCCAGCTGCTCTTGCTCTTAGCTAACATCCCATGACCCCTAGCAAACCTCTTGCTGTGTTCCAGTGTCCCAGTGAAAAAAATAATGAAATTTCAAAGAGAGAGAAAACAACAAAATGCCATCATATATATATTTGGTTTTGTTCTGCTTCGGAACAGGGTTTCTCTGTGTAGCCCCAGCTGTCCTGGAACTTACTTTGTAGACAGGGCTAGGCTTTAACTCAGAAATCTCCCTGCCTTTGCTGAGATTAAAGGTGTCTGCCGCCGGGCGTGGTGTCGTACGCCTTTAATCCCAGCACTCACTCGGGAGGCAGAGGCAGAGGCAGGCGGATTTCTGAGTTCGAGGCCAGCCTGGTCTACAAAGTGAGTGCCAGGACAGCCAGGGCTACACAGAGAAACCCTGTCTTGAAAAACCAAAAAAAAAAAAAAAAAGTGTCTGCCATCACACCAGACTAAAACCACAACTCTATGTGTGTGTATGCACAATGCAATTATGAGTATGTATGTGTGTGTACACATAGTTTAGGGATGGGGTATAGTTTAGTGGTAGGGCTCTGTTCACATGTGCAAGGTCCTGAATCTAGTCCCTAGCACTAGGGGGAAAGACATGTATGTAGATAAGGGCTAAAAGAAGACAGACATAATAAAGGAACCAGGTAGAGTGAAAGGATTGTGAATCTGCTTTTTACCTGCCCTTATTGTTGGGAGGGCTAGAGAGATGGCTCAGTGGTTAAAAAGCACTGACTAAGCTGGGCAGTGGTGGCATACATCTTTAATCCCAGCACCTGGAAGGCAGAAGCAGGTGGATTTCTGAGTTTGAGGTCAGCCTGGTCTACAGAGTGAGTTCCAGGACAGCCAGGACTATACAAGAAACCCTGTCTCGAAAACAAGAACAAAAAAAAAGCACTGACTGCACTTCCAAAGGTCTTAAGTTCAATTCCCAGCAACCACATGGTGGCTTACAACCATCTATAATGGGATCTGATGCCCTCTTCTGGTGTGTCTGAAGAGAACTACAGTGCACTCATATACATAAAATAAATAATTAAATAAAAATTTAAAAAATAAGAGAGGCATAATAAAGGGACCTGGTAGCATGAAAGGATCATAAATCAGCATAAGTCAACTTTTTACCTGTCCTTATTGTTGGGAGGGCTGGAGAGGTGGCGCAGTGGTTAAGAGCACTTCCCAAGTACTTGTGCTTGGATCCCAGCACCACATGGTGGCCTATAACTGCTTGTAAGCCCATTTCCAGGGAATTTTATGCCTTCTTCTGGCCTCTATAGATACTACATGTGATGCACAGACATAGATACAGGCAAAAACACATATAAAATAAGAAAATTAGGAGCTAGAGAGATGGCTCAGCGGTTTAGAGCACTGGCTGCTCTTCCAGAGGACCTGGGTTCAATTCCAAGAACCCATGGCAACTCACACCTGTTAGTAACTCCAGTTCTGACATGCTCACACATACACACATGCAGACAAAACACCAATGCACATAAAATAAAAATAAACTCTGTGTGTGTATGTCTGTGTCTGTCTCTGTGTGTATGTGTGTGTCTGTGTGTGTGTGTGTGTGTGTATGTGTGTATGTGAAAATTAAAGAAACTTGGCGGGGAATGTATCTAAGAGAGTTTTTTTTTTTGTAAACATATTACAGAATAAAAACAATGATATTATTTCTAAATCTACCTTCTGCCCTTTTTGTTTGTTTCATTGTTATTGTTTTGAGACAACAAAAGGCTAGTCTTGAACTTTTATATATGCCTGTCTTATGTGATTCTCCTGCTGGTGCCTCCCCAAAGTCCCTGGACCAATGGGAACACACCTTTAATCCCAGGACTTGGAAAGCAGAAGCAAGTGGATCTCTGTGAGTTCATGGATGGTCTACAGAGTGAGTTCCAGGACCACATAGAGAAGCTCTATCTCAAAAACAAAAAATTAAGTAAGTAAATAACTTACGGCAGCAGCACACACCTTTAATCCCAGCATTTGGGAAACAGAGGCAGGCAAATCTCTGAGTTCGAGGCCAGCCTGGTCTACAGAGTGAGTTCCAGGACAGGCAAGGTTACAGAGAACCAACCCTGTCTCCAAAAATCAAATCCAGAAGTTAAATGAAAAATCTTTAAAATATTGACTGAGGTTCAAGATACAATGAAGTTAGTGAAGAAACACCCGTTTATGAGGTACCCGCTGCTTGCTGGACACTGCGTGTACATAAATTTATTATATCACATTTCTAGCCAAAAATCCTAGCTTCCCACTTTCAGCAGGGCTCTGTGCAGTCTGAAGGTTCTGGGGAGGACTGGCTTCTTTGTCTCTCCACATTCCTTGGCTCCTGGCCCTTTTAAACATCTTTAAAGCCAGCAAGGTAGCATTGTTAAATTACGGAGGAGGTCATTAGCCTCAGGCAGTCTCCATATTTCGAGTTCCTATGTAGTAACAAACTGTAACCTAAGTTAGCATGTAAGCAAACTGAGTCCTAATTCAGGACCACGCGGGAGCTGAGTCTCAGTTAATCACAGGCTACCAACTTGTCACACCATACCCAAATAAGGCAGGCACCTGCCTCTGGCCAATCAAGCCATTTTTCTAGTTTGCTTCTGTGTGCAGCCTATAAAAGCCTGAATGTCTTCTAGTCCTGAGTGCTTCCTCATTCACAAATTGGTCTTTGCTCAAATAAACTCTGCTAAATTTAATAGGCTGATATATTCAGAAGCATCCTTAAATTTGACAGAGCCTTCTCTGAGTGTGAAGTTCCTTTCTCCTTCCAGAATAACCTCCTATCTCAAGATCTCTTTCAAAAAAAAATCTCTTTCTTTCTTTCTTTCTTTCTTTCTTTCTTTCTTTCTTTCTTTCTTTCTTTTTTTAGATAGAGTTTCAAATGTAGCCTGGGGTTGCCGTGAACCCACCAAGTTTCCCAGGCTAGCCTTGAACTTGTGGCAATCCTCCTGCCTGAGCCTCTCAAGTGCTGGGATTACAGGCATGGGCTACCAAACCTAAGTTCAAAATCCTTAACTTAGTCACACCTTGACAATACCTTTTTTCTTGTAAGATAACAAATGAAGAGCCTCCTGGGTTTATGTGGTGACAGCTTTTGGAGGACACCATTTTACATTATTGTTGTGATACAGAAGGTGAGACCTCAGTTCCTGGTTGTGTGGTGGTGCGACCTGTAATCACATCACAAGAGGCCCAGGCAGGACAATCAAGACAAGTTCAATGCTAGCTCCTTTCTGTCTCAAGAACAACTTTGTTCTTCTCCTCCTCCTCTTCCTCCTCCTCCACCTCCTCTTCCTTCTGCCTCTGCCTCTTCTTTTTCTTTCTTTCTCTTCTTGTTTTTCTTCCTCTTGCTCTTCTCCCCTCCCCACCCTGTGATGTGTGTGTGTGTGTGTGTGTGTGTGTGTGTGTGTGAGTGAGAGAGAGAGAGAGAGAGAGAGAGAGAGGTCTCACTATTTAGCCCTCACTGACCTCAAACTCGGGAGGCGGGGGAGGATGTCACATGGAGACTGTATTATAAAAAGCAAAACAAAAACCACAGGTAGATTAATAAATATATTCAACAGCCGGGCGTGGTGGCGCACGCCTTTAATCCCAGCACTCGGGAGGCAGAGGCAGGCGGATTTCTGAGTTCGAGGCCAGCCTGGTCTACAAAGTGAGTGCCAGGACAGCCAGGGCTACACAGAGAAACCCTGTCTCGAAAAACCAAAAATAAATAAATAAATAAATAAATAAATAAATAAATAAATAAATATATTCAGAGGCTGATAATAGCAATCAAAGTATCTTTTAAAAGTAAGATCAGGAGGACCAGATGTAGAGGTGGGGGTTGTGTAGGGTGTTCCTCTGTGGAGGTGGCTTTGAGACAAAGCCTGAAAGACTGGAAGATAATGACAGGCACCTTTGGTCCTGTGCCTCTTGTCGTTCAGGCCTGTTGATTGAAGACGTTAGTTTTTCCTAGAGCTCAGTTTATCCTCCACAATCATGAACGAGCTATATAAAGCACACCAGTCCAGTGTACAGAGTCGGTATTGACTTATTACCTCCTCCTCAGGCCGCTGAAACTCTCAAGACTTTTTGAATTTCAAGTCAAAACCGAGAAGCAGTAGGGCACACCTAATCCCAGCATTCAGGAGACTGAGGCAGGGGGATTGGTACAATTTTGAGATTAGGCTGAACTACAGCATGAAACCCTACTTCAAAAACCAAAGTAAGCAACAATGCAAAGAGCTAAGGTGCTCAGCTGCCAAACCTGATGACCTCAGTTTGATGACCTGAGTTTGATCCCTAGGACCCACACAGTGGAAGGAGAGAACCAACACCTACAATTTGTCCTCTGCCCTCCACATGTATATGGTGGCATATCTCCTCCCACAAATAAATACACAAGTGCATGATCTAACCCCCTGCCCCTTTAAAAGGAGAGCTTTTTGTTTTGGAGTGTGCAAGAGCAACCAGGCTGGAGTGGAGAGATGGCTCAATGGTTAGGAACACTGGCTTCTTCTTCTTCTTCTTCTTCTTCTTCTTCTTCTTCTTCTTCTTCTTCTTCTTCTTCTTCTTCTTTCTCCTCCTCCTCCTCCTCCTCCTCCTCCTCCTCCTTTTTGTTTTGTTTTTTTGAGACAGGGTATAGCCCTGGCTGTCCTAGAACTCACTCTGTAGACCAAGCTGACCTCGAACTCATAAATCTGTCTGCCTCTGCCTCCCAAGTGGTGGGATTAAAGGTGTGCACCCCCACTGCTCAGTATGGAACACTGGCTTCTCTTGCAGAGGACCTGAGTACAGTTTTTAGCACCCAAACTGCAATACACCATCATCTGTAACTCCAGTTACAGGATCTGATGTGCTCTTCTGGCCTCTGGCTTCTTTGGGCATTTCATTGCATGTGATGTACAGACATATCACACACACAATAAATCTAGAAGGAGAAGGAGAAAAGAAAGGAGGAGGAGAAGAAAAGGAAGAAGAAAAAGAAGAAGAAGAAGAAGAAGAAGAAGAAGAAGAAGAAGAAGAAGAAGAAGAAGAAGAAGAAGGAGGAGGAGGAGGAGGAGGAGGAGGAGGAGGAGGAGGAGGAGGAGGAGGAGCACCACCACCTCAACCAACTTGTCTCTGGAATTTGAAACAGAACCCACAAGTGTTTGTGTTTGTGGTCTGTTATCAAACCCCAAAGACTGCAATGATGGAGACCCAACCAGGAGTTGTTAAAGCTTGGCCAATGAAGATTAAATTTGGGGAGAAGATTTCCAACACTCTTCAGAAAATCCTGTTAAGCTTTCCTCTGTGGAGTTCCGATTGCTTGCTACATTCTAGGTGCAGGGAAACTGGGAACTGGGGCCTGGATTCTTCTAGAAAGTGGGTGGGCCACCCTGGTCTTTCACATCCTATAGCACACCTAGAGCAATGGAGTCCTAGGGCAGCAGAAAGGGATGCAGAGTTTCCGGCTTTCCCAGGAGAAAGTCATCCTTTCCTTGGGGCTGTAACCAGGAGGGTTTTCTGCCAATCCAAGACAAAGACCAATCTTTGCATGAAGCCAGTTAAATAAAAATAACAAAAAGTTTGCAAAAGTTCTCAACCCCACTAACAAAATACTTTTCTCCTTTGGTTCTCAGGAAAGGGAGAGGCTCTTATCCTGGAATGTCTAGAAATTCCACAATGGCGTGCTTTATGTCTTGTCTCTCTGGGCTGTCCTTTTTTTTCCCCTGAAAATAATCTCTTGATTTTAGAGCTATGATGTAGTTTAGAGGTAGAGCACTGTGAATCGTGGGAGAGGCCCTGGCTTTCTTCCTTTGCACCAGAACGGGGATAAAAAAATCTTATTTCAAAAGAAATTTATTTGAGTACAAACATGAATTAGATGAATTTTATATACAAATAAGCATATATAAATTAAATATCTAAGTTGTGTGATTTAAAATTTTTACTGGGAATTTTTTTCTTTTTGGAAAATAGCTTATTAAAGTATGTTTGACATATGGTACAGCTTCAAATGTAAAGTGTACTGTGGGAAAATTCCCATGTGCGTATACATCTATGGAATCCCTCCTACAGGCAAGATAGCAATTGTAGAATTTGGAGGTGCAGGGTGGATCTGTTTTCCCTGAGTTTTGACCTCTTATTAGCTCACAAATTTGTACTATGAGTAATGAAACAAGATGAGTCACTTACAAAAAAAAAAAAAAATTCTGCGAAAGTAGTCAGGAAAGAAAACTAACGTGCTACCCACCCGCTTGGCAGGTGCTCACTAGCTCATTAACAGCAATCTTGTCACTACACGGTTGGCTCTCTCTCTTCACTGAACACAGGGCTCAGCGGGAATGCAGAGGGCTGAGCTCAGTGGGGATTCTGGGCCAGCTAGCAGCAGCTACTCAGTGTGGAAGCCGGAGAGATTCCTGCCCTTGGCTCCCCAGTAGCTCTGCTTCTTGCTTGAGGTTATTAGGCATGAGGTCTTTGCTATTTCAACGCCATTCCCCGTGGCGAGGAGAAAACAGGAGCGTCTTTGTCCTGCCGGCCTATCCTCCTAGCATCTAGATTGAAGTCCTGCTCTTCGCCACGATTCATCCGTATTTAATAAATTGCTGCTACCTGGTGCCACACTGTTTCAGGCTCAGGGTGTGGAGCAGAAGTCAAAACAGTGCGTTTCGCCAGCCTGAATTAAGTTCTTGTGCTTCTTTCTGTGAGGAAACTAAAAGTTAGACTCTTGATTCTGCCCGTCGGTAACTTGTGGGTTATTCCCACCTGTGTGTCCTCTTTTCTCCTTGCCTTTGCCACTGCTGCGGGCTCTATAATCTTCACCAGGCCCATGACCTCCCCTGAACTATCTATGGGTGTTTCTTCCCTGGTCCCTAACCGTGGGGAAGGTCTTTCCTCTGTCCCTGGCTCCTCTCCCTCAGGGGTTCATTCACGTTCATACTTTCTACTTTGGCTTCTAAATCAAGACAACTCTCAACTCTGTCAATCCTGGCCTCTCATCCATAAACCAAGTCTGTCTCCCACTTTGTCCCGGTCTCTGCGCCTGCGTGTCTCATCTCTGATTAGGGCACAAAGTAGGTGCACGGGCTTCGCCAGCGCATCACCTCTCTGACCCAGAGTTCCTGTCTCCACTTCTCACAGCCCTCAATCACCCAAATGTGAGGAGTGACTCTTTGCTTGGAATTATACCAGAGACTACCAATTAGGAAACCCAGATGGGCACTGTGGCTCACATCTGTAATACCAGAGGACAGCTGTGAATTAGAGCAGCCTGGGCTACTGAGTGGAGTTAGAGGGCCTGGGGAATTGATTCGGTTGTTCATGCTGCTTCTCGGGCTCACTTCTTAGACCCATATGGAAGCTCACAACCTAGAGTCTGGGACTCCAGTTCCAGGGAACCTGATGCCCTCTTCTGACTGATTTCCCGGGGGATCAAGCACACACATGGCACACATACATACATACATACAGGCACGCAGGCACACGCACACACTTGTATAGTGTGTGTGTGTGTGTGTGTGTGTGTGTGTGCTACAAAGGGCATGGCTGGAGAAGTGACCCAAGCCCTTGGAGGAGCCCAGAAGATCGTGAGTTGGATCCCAGACGTTGGACGGTTGGAGATTGATTTTTGCTTTGATTGTGACTGTGCCCTGATATTTTCCCTCTTGAAGGAAGAAACTTTTTTAGTGAGCCCACAGTTAACAGACTTTTAATTGTAAAAAGACTTTGGATTTTAAAAGAGATGGATATATATATATATATAGTGTGTCTATGTGTGTGTGTGTATGTATATATGCAGATACACACACACAGGCAAAACATGTATATAAAGTAAATAAAATCTAAAGTAAAATCTAATAACAAAATCAACTATAATAATAAGATGGCAAAGGCCTATGAGTTCACCAGAATAGATTTATCAGCTGACAACATAGATTTAGCCACTCGTTCAGTTCACGTTTATAAAGTACCCACCACATTTCCATCTGATTCAGTGCCCTCTTGTGGTCTCTGAAGGCACCAGGCACGCATGTGGTGCACAAGCATACACGAAAGTAAAACACCATAAATATCAAACAAAAATGATAGCATTAATAATAAAAACCAAGCCAATGCTGAAAAGATGGCTCAGTGGTTAAAAGGGCTTGCTGCTCAATCATGAGGAAGGAATTTGGGTCCCAGTACCTACATTTAGCAGCTCACAGACTGCCTGTAACTACAGATACCTCATCTGGCTTCTAAGGGCACCTACATGCATATGTATACATACCCCCAACCCCTGACACACACATGCACAAATAAAATCAAAATAAATTTTAAAATCAAAGGAAAAAAAACCCAAACAAACCTAGTACCTATCCCAAATACGGAACATCTAAAACAAATACTTAAATGCAGCGCAACTTGATGGACTATGTGGAGTGGGCCCAGCCTTCAGCAAGGTCTGCTGGGAAATAACACTGGACTTTAGAGAAGATTGATCACTGCTAGGCTTAGGTCAGATTGTGCAGGGAACAAAAATAGTTAAGACGGGAATCTCTGAGAGCCTAGAGAAGAGGGAGGAGGCAGGAGGCAGCAAGGGCTAACAGCTTGGATTCCAGCTCTGGCTGACTCTGTCCTCCTGGACAGGGCTGGTACAAAAGGAGTCTCACTCTGACCACTCGGCAAGATGATCAGAAATGACAGCTGTGCGCAAGCAGCAGAAAGTCCTCTGCTACAACCGAGCAGCTGAAACAAATATGAATAAGTAAAATGAAAAATATATATAATGTCCTGGATAGGATCCTGAAACAGAAAGAAGACACTAAATTAGAAATGAAGGAGGCTGGAGAGATGCCTCGGGGGCTGACATGACAGCACTGGGTGCTTGCTCTTCTAGAGGACCAGGGTTCAATTCCTAGCACCCACACAAGAGCTCAAAACTGTAAGTCCAGTCTCGGGTGTGCAGCGCTGCCTTCTGGTCTCCACAGGCACCAGGCCACAAGTGATGCATTGACATGCATGCAGGCAAAACACCCACACACATAATTTAAAGAAACTAAGAAAAGAAAAAGGTTGTCCTTTAGCTAGTAGCAGTAATTGTTATAAATATGTCATACTATTAATATTAAGATATAAAGAGGGCTGGTGAGATGGCTCAGTGGGTAAGAGCACCCGACTGCTCTTCCGAAGGTCCAGAGTTCAAATCCCAGCAACCACATGGTGGCTCACAACCATCCATAACGAGATCTGGCGCCCTCTTCTGGAGTGTCTGAAGACAGCTACAGTGTACTTACATATAACAAATAAATAAATCCTTAAAAAAAAAAAAAAGATATAAAGAATTGGAAAACTGAGCAGGGCATGGTGGTACATGCTGTAATACCAGTATCTGAGAGGCCAAGGAAGGAGAATTTTCATAAATTCAGGGCAAGATTGAGCTAAATAATGAGGCCTTGTCAAAAGAACACATACCACTAAATGATAATAACCTTGGCATGGTGACACACACCTATAATCTCAGCACTTGGAAGGTAGAGGAAAGACAACCAGGAGTTCAAGGCCATCCTTGGCTACACAGAGAGTTTGAGGCCAGCCTGGGCTACCTGTTCTAGTTCCTAATGAAATCTTGATTGTGATAGTTTGGCATGCTAAACTCTAGGGGAAGGGCCTGTCACTATGTGAATTCCGGGTGGGGGAGGCTAATCAAGGCACTGCTGTTGCTGAGTCCACTGGCGCTCAATGGCAGAACAGCTTCTTATGCACAAGGCCTTGGGTCCAGTCTCTGGCACCAACACCAACTACAGACAGGAATCTAATGGTTTCACAAAAAGAACACAGCCAACACAAAACAGAGGAAAGCCCTCTGCTTCACACATAATCAAACAGATTCGAATCAGAGCAACTCCAAGACCTCATTGCTTTGTCTATCAGGTTGGCAGGGTTTCACTGCTGTTCTGTTTGTTTGTTTGTTTGTTTGTTTGTTTTGTTTTGTTTTCAGGTTGGGAAACGCCAGGCACTAGCACACTGTGAGAAAAATAGGCATCCTCAAGTGTTCCTGGTAGGAGTGAAGAGTCTCAGTCTTCTTGGTGACCAACCATCCAATAACTGTCATTTGAAAATACAATTATGTTTTGACTCACTGACAAATCCCATTGCTACAGCAGTGGACGAGTATAATTTTGAGGTCTGCCAAATTGCATGCTGTGTATAAACATACATAGTCCTTTTAGCATTTCTTTTCTCCTTTTCCTTTTTTTAAGAAAAGATTTATTTTTACTTTATGTGTATAGGTGTTTTGCCTGCATGTATGTCTATGTACCACGTGCATACCAGTTGCTCATGGAAGTCAGAAAAACAGCATCAAATTCCCTAGTACTAGAGTTATAGACAGTTGTGAGCAGCCATGTGGGTGATGGGAACTGAGCCTGGGTTGTTTTTTTTTTTTTGGTTTTGTTTTTTTTTTTTTGGTTTTTCGAGACAGGGTTTCTCTGTGTAGCCGTGGCTGTCCTGGAACTCACTTTGTAGACCAGGCTGGCCTCGAACTCAGAAATCCGCCTGCCTCTGCCTCTGCCTCCCGAGTGCTGGGATTAAAGGTATGCGCCACCACGCCCGGTTGAACCTGGGTTGTTAAAAGAGCAACCAATGCTCTTAACTGCTTAGCCATCTCTCCAGCCTCCCCTCCCCCACCTTTTTTTAATGGCATGTCTCTTTATGGTGCTGGCTGCATATACAAGACTGCCTTGAGCCTGCACTGGTCTTCCTGTCTACCTCTAAAGTGCAGGGATTACAAGGTGTTTGCTACCATGCCCAGATCAATAATTTCTAAAAATCCAAAAATTTTCACATAAAGTAAGGGTCATAATAGGAGAGTCAATACATACATTGTAATACTCCTACCTGTACTATGGGTGTTGGACTGTTAGAAGAAAACAGATTTGTATATGTTAATAAGAGAAGATTGCTACTCAGTGGTTAGGAGCACTGATTGCTCTTCCAAAGATCCTGAGTTCATTTCCCAGTGACCACATGGTGGCTCACAACCATCTGTAATGGGATCCAATTCCCTCTTCTGGTATGTCTGAACACAGCTACAGTGTACTCACATACATAAAACAAATAAATAAATTTTAAAAAGTACCTAAATTGAGAGAAAGAGAGAGAGAGAGAGAGAGAGAGAGAGAGAGAGAGAGAGAGAAGATTGTCAGAGTTCTTTAAAGGAAAAGACAGAATAGACAAGAGAAACAAAGTTCAGAGTGATGTGTATATGATCTCATTTGTGAAATTACAGACACACAGGAACAGTTCCATAGTTTATAGCTCAGTGCAAAATAAAATGACAGGCGCCCTTGTTCATAAGAGTTCCCATACAGTAAGGTCAGCAAAGCACTGAAGCAAGCCTGGGACCCTTGAGAGCCAGGCTGCTTTGGAACAGCACAGGTCACATGCCCACAGAGCTAGACTCTCTTCATACACAGCTCACTCTATTATTTGATTCTGTATTTGCCAGTTCATCTAACTTGCTAACACCAATTTGTAATTGCCCAAACAAGATGCGGAGTGCTTGCATGGTCACTGATGGACATGCACAGAGCAGGAGAAAAAAAAATGTCACTGGCTATTATATTACCAGCTGAGGCCAAATGAGGTAACACTGCTTCTCTTTGGGCCCCTGGCTTACTCCATAAATAAGCATCTCTTTCTCTAATGTATTATATTTAGTGTGACACATGCTTGGCAGGGTTGTTATTTAAAATGATCCTCAGGGTCATGTGGAAGTGCTGTCTAGGGTTCCCGAGCCGGAGAAGGCTTCAGTGTATTAGATAAGCTTCCTTCAGGCATGAGTTTCCTGTGAGGAACCAACAAAATGCATTCCAGAAGGTAAGACTAGGAAGAAACATACATAGAATGGCTTCCATACTGATCAGTTGAAAACACTTGTACACTGTGATCCCAGCACTCAGGAGACAAAGGCACAAAGCATCTCTAGTTCAAGGCTAGCCTGAGCTACAGAATGAAACCTTGTCTCAAAATTAATTAATTTTTAATGTTGTTGTTTTTCGAGACAGGGTTTTTCTGTGTACCCTGAACTTGCTCTGTAGACCAGGATGGCCTTGAACTCAGTGATCCACCAGCCTCTGCCTTCCAAGTGCTAAGATGAATGGCATGCACCACCACCCCGATTATTTACAAACCTTAGTGAAATATTTGTGTGTGTGCAGGTACGTGTGCACTGTAGCGTGTGTGTGGCCATCAGAGGGAGTTTTTTCCTTTACCATATGGGTTCCAGGTATCAAATTCAGGTTACCAAGCTTGGAGGCAAACCTTACTTGTTGAACCATCTCACCAGCCATAATTAATTTTATGACCAGAGATTTTCCCAAGAACCCAATCCAAGCTAGGTGTGGTGGGTGGTACAAACTTTTAATCCCAGCACTCAGGAGGCAGAGGTAGGCAAAACTGAGTTCCAAGCCAGCCAAGGCTACATAATAAAATACTGTCTCAAAAACAAACAGACAAATACTAAAAGCCCAGAAACAAAACAAAACAAAGAAACAACAAAAGGAAAAAGCATCCAATCCCAAATTTTCTTTAAGAGAAAAATGTGCTGGTTCAGTATTTGAGGCAGGTTCAGAGAACAGAAATGATGCATATGAAGTTGACTCCCAGGTTCTGGGGAGAAGGGCTCAGACAGCCAAGTTCTTGCTAAGCAAGAATGAGGACCTGCATTGGGATCTCCAGCCACCCATATAAACTTCAGACCTGGTGGCCTGCTTCTATAATCCTGGCACTGGGGGGCTGGGGGGGGGGGGCGGTCAAGTGTGAGGGCAGTTGGTTGGATCCTTGGAGATGGCTGGTCAGCCAGCTTAGCCAAATTGGTGAGCTCCAAGTTCAGTGACAGACCTTACTCAAAAAAATAAGGTGGAAGAGCTAGAGAGTTGGTTTACTAACTCAGAGGGCTTGCGGCAAAAGCCCAAGGTCTAAGGATTAGATGTGTGGCCTCAGTGCTGGAGATACTGAAATAAAGACTCTGGGGCTTGCTGGGCAGCTAGCCTACCTCAGACCAAACACACACACACACACACACCAAACACACACACACACACACACACACACACACACACCAAACACACACACCAAACACACACACACATACACACATACACACTTGCTGAGAAAGACACTGACTGTCAACTTCCGGTTTCTACACACACATGTAGTATATCTCATGTGCACACACAGTCAAACACACACACACTCACCAATCATACCATCTCTCTGTGTGTGTGTGCTTATGGGTATATGTATTTGCAGAATTGAACTGGGAGTAAGAAAGAAAAAGTTTTCATCATAAATATCTCCTTATCATCATCGCCATCATCATCATCACCATCATCTGTAGGCTTAGATTTTTCAAAGCCTACTTTATTTAGGGCTCTTAAATGCTTCAACTGGACTGGAGAGTCAGCTCAGCGGTTAAGAGCACTGACTGCTCTTCCAGAGGTCCTGGCTTCAGTTCCCAGCAACCACATGGTGGCTCACAACCATCTGTAATGGGATCTGATGCCCTCTTCTGGTGTGTCTGAAGACAGCAACAGTGTAATCACATAAAAAAAATATAAATAAATCTTTTTTAAAAACCCCAAACTTTAAATGCTTCAACCTCCACTCTAGCCCACTCACTGATCAGAGGTAGGGGAGAAAGAAGATTAACAGGGAAAGGGTTTTAGTGGACCTGTTTATAAGTAGTTCTTTGGGGCAAGTCCACTGTCTGTGGTCAGAATACCAGCAGTCCAGTTCAATAGCAAACACCAAACATGAATCAGTAGTAGTGGCTCGATCCAACAGAAACAGCAAGGCAGCCAGAAGCAGCCGGAATACCAGGAGAAGTTCTTTGGCACATTTCTCTCTAGGAAGTGAAGACCAGCAAAGACCAGTGAAGACTGGTGAAGAAGCAAGCATGGGGAGGTGTAGCAATGTAAGAGTGTCTTTTTATTGTTTATGGGGTTTCATTTATATTCTTTCTGAACATCACGTGCCCGCTCAAGTGTCTGTTTTCAGCAAAGCATCGCGTGCCCTTTCACAATACAGCTTCCAGAAAAGCATCACGTGACACAACTGAGTTGTTAAGAAACCAGAAAGTTCTACTTCAATCAATTGGGTTTTTGTTTGTTTGTTTTTGTTTTTGTTTTTGTTTTTGTTTTTGTTTTGTTTTGTTTTGTTTTGTTGAGACAGGTTTCTCTATGAAGTCCTGGCTGTCCTAAAACTCACTCCATAGACCAGACTAGCCATGAACTCAGAGATCCACCTGTCTCCCCAGCGCTGTGATTAAAGGTGTGTGCCACCACTTCCAGTTTATTTTTATTTTTTATTTACACATATGTGTGTGAAAGATAGAGAGAGAGTGTTAAGTCATGCTTGTGAGTGTGCCCACAGAAGCCAGAAGAGGGCGTCTGGTCCCCTGGAGCTGAAGGGTCCTCTGGAAATTTAGCCAGTTCTCTTAAGTGCTGAGCCATCTCTCCAACCCTGCTTTTCCTTTTATACTTTAATGTGCTATTCGATGTTTTTACTCTAAGTGAACCTTATTTTCTGACAATAAGTGTGAAAGCATGCATTTATCAAATTCGTTCCCTGTCCTGTATGTCTAGTGTAACAGTAGCCCTCCCTTCTCCTCTTTTTTGTTCTTTTCAGAAGAGCTACTTCCAGTCGGCTTTTCTTAAACCCCCATTTCCATTGGGTTGTTTACCTCTGGAAAGTCTCAACAGTTCCCCATCACCAATTTATCAGCTCCAGCTTGCAAAACCTCATGCAATCAGGTCTCCGTCTTAGGACTTCCACGTATAGGCGAGCTCTCCATTCCCACTGTGTTTATCTCCTCTCTCTGCTCACCACCGGCTAGGCATGTCTGAGCCCTGCTCTTCTCTGCATCTGCGCTTTTACCTGTTTTCCTCCAAGATGAGTCCTCCCATCTACCCCTGCCCATTGTTTAGTTTCACTGGATCCGTTGCATTCTTTACCAGGTCACCTCACACCTGTTAGTATAAATCTGAACCCTTATCCCGACTCTTCTCATTTCTGAATTCTTCGTGAGCTAAGATACCTGATGAGTATTATTTTAGAATCTCTAATTGATCGTGTTCATGTATTAAAGGTTAAGTACTTGCTGGCGTGGAGGTACATGCCTTTAATTCCAGCACTTGGAAGGTGAAGGCGAAGGCAGAGGCAGGCAGAACTCTGAGTTCAAGGCCTGACTGGTCTATAGAGCAAGTTCTAGGATAGCCAGGGCTACACAGATAAACCATGTCTCAACCCCCCACCCACCGAAAGTTAAGCATTTGCTATTTTAATTACAATTCTAGTTACTTCATAAGTACTATCTTGTTTGATCTTAATGACCTTATAAGGTAGGTAGTATTAACCCTATCTTTAAATTTTTGTTTATTTATTATTTTCATATTTCATGTTTTTTTTTTCCTGAAACAGGGTTTCTCTGACACTGACTGCTCTTCCAAAGGTCCTGAGTTCAAATCCCAGCAACCACATGGTGGCTCACAACCACCCATAATGAGATCTGACACCCTCTTCTGGTGTGTCTGAAGACAGCAACAGTGTACTTATTTATAATAATGAATAAATTTTTAAATAAAATAAAGTCATATGCCACCACTACCTGGTTTCAATTAATTTTCCTATGTATAGGAGTTTTGCCTGCATGTGTATCTGTGTGCCTGGTGCCCACAGAGGCCAGAAGTTGGCATTGGGTCCCCTGGAACAAGAGTTACAGAGAGTTATGAGCTACCAAGTGGGTCCTGGGAATCAAACCCAGGTCCTCTTAACTGCTGAGCCAACTGTCCATCCCAAAACCATCCCTGCCCCCTGCCCCCTGCCCCCTGCCCCCTGCCCCCTGCCCCCTGCCCCCTGCCCCCTGCCCCCTCTAAAGGCAAGGTCTCACTATGTACTTCTGGTCTGCCTAGAACTCACTACATAGACTAGGCTGGCTTTGAACGTAGAGATCCACCTGCCTCTACTTCCTGTGATTAAAGGTATGCACTACCATGCCCCACTGTACTAACCCCATTTTAAGAGAAGAAACTTGTATGTATGTATGTATGTATGTATGTATGTATGTATGTATGTATTTACTTATGCTGCTAGGATTGAACCCAGAGCCTTACACATGGTAGGCAGGTTCTCTGTCATCTGATCTCAACAGCAGGTCATCAGTGATAGAACCAGGCAATCAGAAGATAAGGAGACAGATAAATTTGGGATGAGAGGTCTTGTACAAGCTTTGTCTTATACCAAGCACGCTTACTGAGAAGTAAAGCATCTAATACACTGCAGAAACTATCATATAATGGGATCAAGTCAGAGGGAAGTTAAACAGTGTTCCAAGGAGGAACACAGGGTATCTCAAGAACGTTACAGTCTGAGCGCACAGCAGCCTTGGGACTGATAACCATAGCCTCATACAGTGGGAGGAAGCCTGTGTTCTCAGGATCTGAAGCCACAGCAACCCCAAGGCCCTGGCCCAAGGCCATTTCTGGTTCTGCCTGGAATAGTCCTCCATAAATCAGGACTTCGGGGAAAGCCTGGATTATTAGCCCAGTCCAAAACAGTCCTAGAACTACAGCTCTAGCCCCTAGGCAAAGGCAAGTGCATGAAATGTCCTGCCCCAGGTCACACAGAACACAGCAGCATTCACACAGTCTGGCTCTAGAATCTGCTTTCAGTCACATGTCCTGCTGCGCCTTAATTGCTCAAGTAAATTCATTAAGTGGTGAGTTCTGGAGGGAAGAGGCTAATTTATCCTTCTGAGAACCCTATATCGTCCTTAAGAAAACCTTATCAACTGCATAGACTTTCCTGGGCCTCATTTTTATGGCAGGTTGACATGGCACTCCTAGCCCCTAGTCAGTGAACTTGGGACTGAGAAGCTGGGCACTGAGGAGAAGCGGTGGTATAGTGTATGTCTAGCATATGTGACACCCAGGGCTGGGTCACCAGCATAAAGGAAAGAAAGAAGGAGATGGAGAAAAGAAGGATGCGGTAGGTATGGCCCTCCTGAACTTGTTGACTGCCCTTCTCTTCTGGTACACCCCACTCTCACACAGAGGAACAGAGATAAACCCTGGGTTACCTATTCCCTCTGGCTTGACTCTAAAAACCTAGAGCCTACAGCGAGCTCTTTGGCCACAAGAGGGCGAGAGGAACAGAAACTAGATGCTCAGGAATGAGAGATGTTTTGTCCGTTTGTTCATTTATCCTACATCAGCTCTCTCTACCTTGCATTTGGTTCTTCTGAGACGCAGCGTGGAAACGCTCACTTTCAAACATCAAACAGGGCTTGAATCCAGCCCTACCACTTAGCATGTGGAGGGCAGAGCATAAGCCAGTTCTCTCCTCCCACCGTGTGTGTGTGTGTGTGTGTGTGTGTGTGTGTGTGTGTGTGTGTGTGTCCTGGGATTAACTCAGGCTATTGGACTTGGTGGCAAGTGACTTTACCCACTGAGCCATCTCACTGGGCCCTACTATGTGACTTTAAACGAGTTGCGGAAGCTACTGAGCTACATCCAGGCCTCTGACCACAACTGTGTTGTTGCTAAACAGTTGACCAACACTGACCACTCTGTATGGCAAGCACAGTTCTAGCAAACTATATATGCAGATGTGTGATTTTCACGGCTGTGTGAGCAGGGGCTCCTGTTATCTTCGTTTTACAGATAAACTGAGGGATATGATGGTGAAGTAACATAGTTACTAGTGACATCTAGTTTGTAAGGAACAATCTGTCCAACTTTAGTGCACTGTCACAAAGATAAAAAGAAGTAATATGATGTATACAATCTGACTGATGGGAGGGCATTCTACAAACATCCCAGGGATAAGAAAGTTCTGTAAACGCTATTAAGATTAGGTTTGGACGAATTAATCTGAAAAATCTAATAAAAACCAGTTTAGGGAGTGGAGAGATGGCTCAGTGGTTGTGAAAAGCACTACTCTTCCTGTGGACCCAGGTTCACTTCTCAGTATGGCATCTGCAACTCCAGTCCCGGGGAGGTGACCTTTCTTCTCCTTGGGCACCAGGCTCACACATGGTACCCAGACTTGTATGCAGGCAAAACACCATGCCCCTAAAAATAAAATTAAAAGAAACAACCTGTTAGGATAACCTCCTTGTGCATGGGGTGGGGGCAGGGTAAAGGTTGTCTTTGTATTGTTCAAGTGTTGATTTCTGTACTGGCAGAGTCGAGTGTCGGCCAAGACTTTAACATTGTTATTTGTATGAAACATCACCTCTCTCTCGGTGTTTTGTAAATATTCTTCTCCACCACTTTCTGGTTGGTCAATAAACAGCTGATCAACCAATTAGCTGGGCAGAAGAGAATAGGGTGGGACTTCTGATTGAGGAGGGAGGAGTCGTTTCAAGGAGACCAGAGAGAAAAAGAGAGAGACAGAGACAGAAAGACACACAAAGAGAGACATAAAGAGAGACACACAGACAGAGACAAACAGAGAGGAGAGGAAGGTGTGGAGAAACCATGTGAGGAGATCAAGAGGATTCCCATGAGATCATGATGAAAGAACAGGCATGAGGACACACATGGACCAGGCTAGCTAAGACCAGGCTCAGATTAAAGGTAAAGGACCATCTGGATGGAAAATAGCCTTAGAGGGTTAGAATAGCCCAGAACCTGTCCAGCTTAGGCTTGCAGCTTGTTATAAAGACACCAGGTCCCTGTGTTAGTTATTCAGGAGTTAGAACAGGCAAGAGCAGGAGTAGAATTTGGGTACAAATCGGGCAGGAAAAAAAACCCAAAGAATTACAGTAACAACTCCCACTAGTAACAATTCCCACTTGCATACACACACACACACACACACACACACACACACACACATATACAAAGAATAAAGTTTGAAAAAGGCAAGTCAAGGCAGCAGATTGTTAGATTGTTCCTTGTCAGTAGGAACTCAGGCTCCTTCTGGACCCTTGCTTTAGCTAGCTCATGACTGCCAATATTTGCAACTCCAGATCTCATAACCATGTTCTAGATGGCAGAAAGGAGGAGGCAAAGTTAGAATGGGAGGCTTCTGAGCACAGTCAGTCTTTCTTTCTTTTTTTAGACAGATTTACTATGTAAACCAGGCTACTCCTCAGGTAGATATCCCTGCTCCTGCCTCCCAGTGCTGGGATTCAACATGTGGATCCCTGGGGCCAGCAATCAGCCTTTTACAGTTTTACAAGTGTTCCCACCCACTTCCCCTTGTTACTTCCAAAGACAGCAGAGTCTAAGAGATACAGTGTTTCCAACACTGCCACTGGCAGTAGCCTGATTGCAGAAGCTAAATTATTAAGAAAGCAAGAGGGGCTGGAGAGATGGCTCAGAGGATAAGAGCACTGACTGCTCTTCCAAAGGTCCTGGGTTCAAATCCCAGCAATCACATGGTGTCTCACAGCCATCCGTAATGAGATCTGACACCCTCTTCAGATAGTAGTGTCTGAAGACAGCTACAGTGTACTTACATATAATAAATAAATAAATCAATCAAGAGAGAAAGAAAGAAAGAAAGAGAGAGAGAGAGAGAGAAAGAGGGTCTGGAGAGATGGCTTAGGACTTAAAAGCACTGGCTGATCTTGCAAAGGACCAGTGTTCGATTCCTAGAACTGGCATGATAGTTGCTTATAACCATCCCTAACTCCAGTTCCAGGAGATCTAACGCCCTCTTCTGGTCTTCTCTGGCAGTGCATGTACATGGTGCACAACATAGACAAAGGCAAAATGATCAGTGCATAAAATAAAAATAAAAGAAAGCATCAAAGGCAGGTTGAGCAGGCAACCAGCAGCCTCCCTTCTCTAGACGCATAGATATCTTACTCCATCTCACACTTACATTAAAGGGTCATCATTTGGCAGTCTTGCTGAGGTCTAGCTTAGGTTTCTTCTGCTTTTCTCTTTTTTGTACCACATTCTTCAAGCTTTTGATCCTTAGACAGGAAAGCAGCAGGAAATAAAAACTCTATCCTACTAGCAGCACCAAACTTGAAAACCATTCTCCCATTCACTTATAACTACATACTAAGTGACAAATATTGGCCAGAAACATGAGGTACTTTAAAGATTGCTTTTTTTTTTTTTTAAGATTTACCCTATTGTTTACTTATGTGTATGTGTGTGCCTGCAGAGACCAGAAGAGAGAGTAACAGGCATTTGTAAGCAGCCAGATGTGGGTGCTGGGACCTGAACTTGGGCCCGCTTAGAAGAGTAGTAAGTGTGGAGTCTCTCTCCAGCCCAAATTTATTTTTATTTTATGTGTACGTATAAGTGCCTGCATGTGTGTATGTGCACCTCATGGCTGCTTGGTACCAGTAGAATCCAGAAGAGGTTGATATCAGGGTTGTTCCTTAGTTGATTCCTACCTTTTATGTTGAAAGATGGTAGCACCCTTGGACTTAGAGAGCACTTATTCAGCTAGGCTAGTTAGTCATCTTGCTTTGGAGAAACCCTGTCTCCACCTTCAGGGTTCCAGTATTACAAGTAGGTCAGCACACTACCCAGCATTTATGTGAATACTGGCAATCTCAGCTCTGGTGCTGAGCCATCACACCAGTCCCAGGAAATACATATATATGATATATACAAATCAAATCATATATGTGTCTATACACACATGTTACATATAGTGTGTGTGTGTGTGTGTGTGTGAGAGAGAGAGAGAGAGAGAGAGAGAGAGAGAGAGAGCTTATGATGTGTTCCAGCCTGGCCTCTAACTCTTTATGAAACTTCTGGTCCTCCTGTCTCCACCCTTCTTGGTGGAGACACCTATACACACCAGTCAGTGGTGGCACATGCCATTAATCTCAGCACTTACAGACTCAGGCAGAGCGCTATGAGTTCAAACCAGCCTGGTCTACAGATTGAGTTGCAGGACAGCCAAGGCTATACAAAGAAACCCTGTCTCAAAAAACAAAAAGCAAACAACAACAACAAAAAAAAACAACAAAACATACAAACAAAAAACACCTATACATAAAAGGGGGGAAGGAAACAAGTCTCTAAATTCTAATTTTTTTAAAGATTTATTTATTTATTTTATTTATGTGAATACACTGTGGCTGTCTTCAGACACACCAGAAGAGGGCATCAGATCCTATTACAGATGGTTGTGAGCCACCATGTGGTTGCCGGGAATTGAACTCAGGACCTTTAGAAGAGCAGTCAGTGCTCTTAACCACTGAGCCATCTCTCCAGCCCTAAATTCTAATTCTAAATCTCTAAATTCTCCACCCCTAGTGACTTCTCCTAGCAAAACCACACTTCCTAAATGTCCCCCAAACAGCAAGAGGACTGGGGACCACATATTCAAATGTCTGAGACTATGGGAGACACTCATCATTTAAACCATCACATTCTGCTTCCTGGGCTCCATGGTCTTGTGGCCATATCATATTGCATAATACAGTTACTCTAATTTCAAATTTTCCCTAGTCTCTTAACAGTTTCAATAGTGTTTAAAAATCCAAAGTCTCTACTGAGACTCAGGGCAATCTCTTAATTGTAACTCCCTGTAAAGCAGAAAAAGCAAATTATACACTTCCAACACACAATAGTACAGAATCTACACAACACACAATAGTACAGAATCTACACAACACACAATAGTACAGAATCTACACAACACACAATAGTACAGAATCTACACAACACACAATAGTACAGAATCTACACAACACACAATAGTACAGAATCTACATTATTATCATGCTCAGAGGGATGAATGGTGGCCTAGTGGGAAAGCCCTAGACCAAAGCAAGCCCCAACCCAGCAAGGCAAACACCATGTCTGGTGTCAAAGGCTTAGATGGCTCTGCCTGTTGGTACTGCCCCATTGTCCCCACTTTAAAACAGCACCAAGCCTCTAAAATGGCAGCAGGATGTCTCTCCTTTCCAAAATGCACCGGAGTGTACCTTCTCACCTTTCCCATAATGTGCCTGGTTAAACATTCTTGCTGCTCCAGTTCTCCTGGCCAACTGAACCTTGCTGCCTAGATCCTCCTGGGCTGCTGCTTCTCCCTGTTCCCATCTCACCTCTCAGAGTCCATAAAACAGTTGTGCAGAGGCCAGCTACTTCTCTCTGTCCAATCCAGAAGCATCTCACTTCTCCATCTGACTGATTAAATCTCCTTGGTGCTGAGTGTCTGATGTCTGGACTTCAAGGTCTTCACTGCACACACACACACTCATCCAGTTTTGCTGCCTGTCACATACTTCTCTCTCTTGGACTGGTTCCACTCAGTGCATGCAGCTATCTTAGGCAGATGTTTCACCTCTCTGTCATCTCCAACATCTCGGTGTCTCCAACATAACACAGGCTTCACTCCCACAGTTTCACACTGTCTTAGTTAGGGTTTTACTGCTGTGAGCAGACACCATGACCAAGGCAACTTGTATAAAGACAACATTTAATTGAGGCTGGCTTACAGGTTCAGAGGTTCAGTCTATTATCCTCTCATGCTGTCTCTTCACAACAACAGAACAGTGACTAAGACAGCACCTGAGAAAGCACAGAGATTGTTTTTGGCTTTATACACACACGCACACACATTGCATGTATATCCACTCAAAAACATACACACACCAGAAAAAGAAGAAAAGTTAACTAAAGATCATGCTAGAATATAACCCAAGCCAAAACAAATCTTAATTCTAACAAGAGGTCAAGGTTTCCCCTTTTATTTTGTATATATATTTAAGTGCATTATTCATTTATTAATGTAGTGTGTGTAATGGGTTCCTGAAATTGAGCTCAAATCAGCGAGCTTGGCATTAAGTACTTTTACTTCAGAGCTATCTCACCAGGCCCTCCTACTTTTTAAATGAAAAACTTTGACCACAGAAGTTGGTGACTAAAGCACACATTTTGTAATCTATTTACATCTCTGCATTCAAGGGCAGCCTGGGGCACATAACAAGGACCTGCGTGGCTAGGGCTATCTATATATTGTGAGACCCTGTCTCAAAACGCCAATACAGATGGCAATGGCTTTCAGCCTCATGGTTGGCGTTTTCACGAAAAGGAATATGACTTCAAAGCTAGCCAGACCTGCATACTGCCCCCCACTTCCTGAGAAGGTTACTTCTACAATTCTGTTCATTTTCTAGACTTACAGGGCTATGGGTCTAGTTCACTTTCAACTCAATTAACTGTGCTGGAAATTGAGCAGCTCAGTAACTGAGGACTGTCCCAGGGACACTCTAAACCCGACTCCTTACCAGCACTAACGTTAACACGGAAGTCTGTGCGGCTCAGCTGGGAGATGACTCCGGGAGTAACGTCAGAGCTTGTTGCTGTGCACAGCTCTGGAATCCCAGCACTCAGGAGGCCGAGGCAGGAGAGTTTGGAGTTTGGGCTTTGTAGTTAGACCCAGTCTCAACAGAAATAAAACAAGGGGTAGGGACATAGCTGTAGCTTGGTGACAGAGCACTTGCCCAGAACACACAAGGCCTCGAGTTCAATGCTCAATTAAAAAAAAAAAAGCCTTGAAGCTCTTCAAAAGCTGTGAGTTTGTTGTTGGTAAATGGCGCCACAGCATGTTTTCGGCCTGAGCTTAGGGCGCCTGAGCAGAAGGCCATCAGTCCAGCGCCCATGGACTTGGATGTCAAGGCCAGTTTGATCTGAACACCTGCATGCCTTTGAACACGTCAGCGCTTCTCTTGAATTACTCCCCTGCCGCTCCCACGCGCTGTGCTCAGCTGTCATGTCCTATCATTGAGAAAGTACAATCTCGCGAGCCAGTAGGGGTCCGGCACATTCTACCTCTCAGAACCTTTTTTAATTAATTCACTAAAGTCTTAATCTAAGTGAACAGCTCAGTAAATCTCTTCAACAAGTTTCCTCGGTTTAGCTGACAGATGAAAATAAACAGCTCTCCAAGTCGGTCTTTCCCACACACCCAGGAAACTCTATACAACTCAAGGCTGAAATGCAGAAAGAAATCCAGACTTAATGCCTCCAGCAAATCACGTGACGTGCAAGCCTCCCGGCAAATACTTTCCATTACAAGATGGAATGGAAGCTGAGGCTCTAATCGCTTTTGACATCAATAGCCTGAATAACTTGTAGAAATTCTTTTTCCCTTGATCTTCATCAAGTGAGCTTAACCTTTCCGTATTTAGACAAACTTCACAGGTTCTATACTGACAAGAGGGGAGGTCCTACTTGCAGATTAGACACACTCCTAAAATGTTTAAACGAGCCACATTACAAGGTCAAGAGGGGCCACATCTGAAAGAGGAATGCAAGGCAGTTGTCACCACGCTAGGGCCTCATCTGTGAAATGGCTACTGTGCTAGTGGGTCCCCATCCTCAAATTCCCTCTATGTGTAGAGTCGCCAGTATGGAACCTTCACCCATCCAAACCAGTACTTATTATTTTACATACACAAAACATTTGGGAAGACATGAATATAAATAATAGCAGCAAATAACATGAAATTAATATGTACTATTTCCTACACTTTTAAAATATACACTGCGATAAGAATTCCATTTCACTAGAACTTTCTAATTTACAAAGGTCAAGCAGATACGGTGGCACAGAGAATAAGTATATGGAATTCTAATGCTGTTGCTAAAGCAGTGACCAAGTATGTCAGATTGTTTTATCTGGAGTACCTAACAGCATCCTGAATTAAGCACACAATGTCTCCTGACACTGTCAACCAGCAGCATGAGGCTAATTTCTGCTACACTAAGACAGCAGGAACCACACCACTTTTTTTTTTTTTTCAGGAAAGTAAAATATTCTAAATCTGAATGTAAATTACTTATCAGTTAGAAATTTTAAATTGATCTGGGCTACACCCAGCTGAACTAGTTGTAGAACCTTACACTTGGAAACAAGGTTTCCAAGAAACCCAAATCCATCACCCATGGTTATTACTTCCCGGGTGATGTTCTGGGGAGTGCAACTCCATTTGGGAAAATTGCCACCACACCAAAATGTTATTCTGGTGTCATAGGCGGGCAAACCACAGGGCAGGCTAGCCTGGTCTGAGGGCCTGTCACGATGCAATTTGCATGCAAATTAGTTTGTGCGAGAAAGAGAAAAATCTATAGTCTACATATTGTTTTCCTCCAAGTCACCTCATTTTCTGCACTCCTACTGTGGTTCCGTCCACACAGTCTAAGGCTCGGAGAGCATGAAGTGGAAATGATAATAAGAAAAGACTGTCCTGGCAAAGCCCAGCGTCCTGGTAAAGCCCAGGCTGCAGATTCCCGCCGCCCTCGCTGCCCCGCGCCCGGGTGCGGGGTCCACCGAGCAGCGCCGGGCGGACTCCAGGGCTACCGCCCCGCCCCACCGGCCTCGGGCAGCGCCCGCACCGCAGGCACGTCAGACGCCCTCTTTTTCCCTGAAAACTTTCTAGACGGTAGGGACTATTTTCTTCCAATGTAACCTTCCACCAAACTGGAGGGAAAAGTTACCCGAGGCTGGAGAGGGTCTGGGGTCTGGGGGGAGCAAGGCGGGGGAGGGGGACCCGCGAGAGCCGGTCTTTGAAAAACAGTGCTCTCTCTATTCTGCGAAGAGCCAGAGTTGGGATTGTTGGGTTAATTATCAAATGTTCACGTTGATGCTGAGCATTTAAGATATGTTAGAGAATATTGATGGAGGGTAGATTCCGCTAGACAAATGGTTGTCTTAAGACTTGCAGTCTTGACTTGAAAAGCTCTGCTTTCAAGTCCTTAGCTTTCACTGATAGGGAAAGCCAGGTCTCCAAAGAATGGATTCTTGAATCCTTAAGGCAAATGTCACATCTAACGCTGCCCTTTCAGGCATTGCTAAATTGTCTCCATATTGTGGGTGGGTACACCTGCAGGGATTTTTAATGATTAAGAAACTCCATTGGACCTGCGTTTGTCAAAATGGGTTTCAAAATCAGCTTGATAAGGAGTGTTAGGGAAAGAGGGAGGCGGGGATAAAAGAAAGATTACATATTTAGAATCAGTGTTTTTTCATGAAATCTGAATCGAGAAATCATGAAAATATGGAGTGAGTGCTGTGTATGGAATCAAGATGGAGAATACAATAATAACAATAATAATTTTTTTTTGCAGTGCTGACCTTGAACCAAGGTCCTTACACATTCCAGACAAGTGTCCCATCCTAAACTGTATCCCCAGCCCTAGAATGTATGTCTGACTGAATTGCTGCTTTAAAAAAAAAAAAAAAAAAGAGTCTGAAAACCACGGCGCTGGCGCTACACAGTGCAGTTAATTTTTTTAGGATGCTTAGATTTGAAAGGTTTGAAAAGACATCTAATTTATTTCTCTGCTTAGACAGTGTTTCATTTTAAGAACAGTACAGACTTAATTATCTTGCCTCTCGTCTTCCCATCTCAACATTTGCTCTGAGTATTTTGTGAATAATTTCTTTCTGTAAAGCTATTATTTCAGTTAGGAAGGCTATAAATTGAAATAGGAAGGCATTTCTGCCATGCTCCCCACTTTCCTCTAGCTCTTGTTCTTTCACATCATTGGGCAATGGACACATTACAAATGGATGCAAACCCTGCACCCACCCCTCTACCCATGCAGTCTCTGAGAAGCCTGGGCTGCGATGTCATGGGATCAAATACCCTGTGACTATATCTTAGTTGTTTTATTAGTATTATTATTTAGTTTCATTTTATCTTTTTGAGACAAGGTCTCAAGTAACTCAGGCTAGTCTCAAGTTTGCTAAATATCCAAGGACGACCTTGAATTCCTGATTCTCAATGCTTCTACCTTCTGAGTGCTGAGATTACAGCTGTGTGCCACCATGTCTGTGCATGGATGCTGGGATTGAACTCGGAGGTTTCTGCATGCTAAGTAAGTACTCCAGCAACTACCATATATCTCTATCCCTGTTTTTTATGTATCTTATGTGTGTTTTTCCTGCACACACACACACACACACATGCCTGTGACAACAAAGGTTAGAAAAGGGGGTTACCCAATGGAGAAGCTAGAGAAAGTACCCAAGGAGCTAAAGGGATCTGCAACCCTATTGTTGGAACAACATGATGTACTAACCGGAACCCTGGAGCTCTTGTCTCTAGCTGCATATGTATCGAAAGATGGCCTAGCCGGCCATCAATGGAAAGAGAGGCCCATTGGACTTGCAAACTTTATATGCCCCAATATAGGGGAATGCCAGGGCCAAAAGAATGGGAATGGGTGGGTAGGGAAGTGGGGGGCGCTATGGGGGACTTTTGGGATAGTATTGGAAATGTAATTGAGGAAATTATGTAATAAAAAAAAAAAATAAAAAAAAAAAAAAAAAAAAAAAAAAAAGAAAAGGGGGTTAAATCCCCTTGGAACTATTACAGACAGTTGTTATCTATCGTGTGGGTGCTGGGAATTGAACCTCAGTCCCCTAGAAGAGCAATTGGGGCTTTTAAGCACTAAGCTATCTCTCTAGCCCTTCTACTTGTATTTTTAAATGTTAATATTTCTCCATTCCATTCCCCTTTGAGGCAGCATAGAAAGACAGGAAAAATTACAGGAATGCGGAAAAGAAAAGGCATCTCATGCTGGGCGTTGTGGTGCACGCCTTTAATCCCAGCACTCGGGAGGCAGAGGCAGGTGGATTTCTGAGTTCGAGGCCAGCCTGGTCTACAAAGTGAGTTCCAGGACAGCCAGGGCTATACAGAGAAACCCTGTCTCGAAAAACAAAAAACAAAAGCAAAAACAAAAACAAACAAAAAAAGAAAAGACATCTCCTCTTCCTGGAGCCTAATTTAAGTTTCTGGCCAACTGAGGATCAAGAACTCCAGCACAGCACAAAATCTGCAGTGAAAGTTGCCTTCATAAAGACAAAGCTGCTGCTGGTGCTCTTGGTGCCGCTTCTGCTTCTCCTCCTCCTCTCCTTCCTCCTCCCCTTCCTCCTCCTTCTCTTCTTCTTTTAAATATTTAATTAATGTATGAGTACACTGTAGCTGTCTTCAGACACACCAGAAGAAGGCACTGGATCCCATTACAGATGGTTGTGAGCCACCATGTGGTTGCTGGGAATTGAACTCAAGACCTCTGAAAGAGCAGTCAGTGCTCTTAAATGCTGAGCCATCTCTCTAGCCCCCAACACTGCTTCTTTTATAGAGAGATATTTCAAATAAAATTAAATAAGATGGGGACTGGCATGATGGCTCAGCCACTCAGAGCAGTTACTACTTTTACAGAGGACTAGAGCTCAGGTTCCAGCACCCTTGTCAGACAGCTTGCAAGCTTCTGTAACTCCAGCTTCTGGGAACTGTCGCCATCTTCTGGCCTCTGCAGGCACCTGCCTGTACGAGGCATACACTCATGTAGAACCTCACACAAACAAATACACATGAATAGAAAATAATTTTAAAAATATTTAAAAGAACATTAAAACAGTAACAAATTATGCTTAAGGGCCAAACATCCGTGACCAAATGTGGGCTTTCTCCTCTCCCAGTTACAGGTGGTAAACCTACACTTTTCCAGGAATCTAAGAAACTCCTCTAACAGTAACATTAAAGTCTTAACCTCCTGGTACAACTTTTGTGACCTATGGGCTTTTAATATTTTTATTTAAAAATTATTTTAAATTATGTGTAACTGTGTGGGCAGGTGCACAGGAGTACCTGTACCTTAGAGGCAAGACTCATTGGATCCCCTGGAATTAGAGTCCTAGGCAGTTGCCAGGCTCCCTATGTAGGTTCTGTGAATTGGCCCCTGGTATTCTAAAAGATCAGTACCTCCTCTTAACTGTTGAGCTGGTTCTCTAGCCCTTGCCCCATAGTTTTGACTTATTAGACTGCAATCCTACCGAACTCACCTCGGGACCATACTATCTATAGACCTCATTATAAAAAAAAAAAAAATAGTTTCTTAGCAAGCTATTGAGAGGCCACTGGAAATTGTGTGTGTGTGTGTATACACATATAAATGTACATATAAACATATATGTACACACACACACACACACACACACACACATATATATATATATATATATATATATTCTTTCTTGAGAAGCCCACACCATGGCTGGATGTGTACTAGCCATTCCCTAAGCACCTTAATAGCTATTAGCCTCTCTACTCAAGTCTATGTTAAAATCTCTTCTTAATAAATGTCGTCTCTGGGGTGGTGACCAATGTACTTTCCATGCAAACCTAGTGACTTGAGTTGGACCTCTGACCTCCACATGTGCACAATGGCATGTGCACACACTTGGAATAAGAATTTAAAAAGCTCGGCCAGGCAGTGGTGGCACATGCCTTTAATCCCAGCACTTGAGAGGCAGAGGCAGGCAGATTTCTGAGTTCAAGGCCAGCCTGGTCTATAGGATGAGTTCCAGAACAGTCAGGGCTTACAGAGAAACCTTGCCTTGAAAAAAAAATTAAAGCTGTGTTCTGTACTGGCATATCCTGAAGTTCTTTAGTTCTTTTCTGTGAGTGAGGCAGGCAGTCCTGCAGTCCTGATTAGAGAGGTCTCAGAAATAAACATCTGTTTTCTGCACACAGCATCACGATGTGTCTCTGGCCCCTATTCCACTGTTGCTGACAGGCTCTGAAATCTCACCCTCCTGTGTGGGGAACATGGAAGTTTAAGGTGCTTGAATTTGACTTTGTCCCTAGTTGTGCTAGGCTGGCCTGTGGATTGGGACTGAAGTCTCTACCTTTTCAACCACAGCCACCACTACCCCTGTCCCTGCCTGACTCATACACACTCAATGGGCTGATCATTTGAGTCAGCAGGCCCATACACACGTGTGGGTTGGTAGACAGCTACCTATCCCATTTGTCAATAGTGGGTCAGTGTTAAATAATGTTAAACGATAATGATAACATCACAATACTCTTAGTTATTTTGAAATCTAAATTTTAGTCAATACTTTTCTGCATGCATACTGTACATGCTTTAAGGCAATCCATTTGCCTGATAGCTACCTGAATATGTTGAGGTAATAAACAGTGGGTCAGGCAGGGGTTGATTTCAGAAGTC
This sequence comes from Mus caroli, assembly GCF_978045245.1. NCBI lineage: Eukaryota > Metazoa > Chordata > Mammalia > Rodentia > Muridae > Mus > Mus caroli. The sequence goes on along the minus strand of NW_028227258.1, from coordinate 66,413,040 downwards.
TCTGGATACACAGACAGATGTGGGTAGGAATCGAATGCTAAGCCTGAGTTTTGCTCCCAAATACCCACTCCCTAAAATACGGTTGGGCATCTGTGAGAGCATTCGGAGACCATAAAGTCTTACCTTGTTAACTGGCATTTGAAGCATATCAGGTGGACTCCACAGGTCTCTGTGGACAGTGTGGGTATAATGTTCATAGTGCTGTACAGATTTGTGCCTTAGCAGGGTGTGGGGCTACTCAACTACAACACCCACACTTTAGGAGGCCAAAACAGGAGGATCTCAAGGCCAAGGTCAGCCTGGGCTACAAAACAAGACCCTATCTCAAAAACAAAACAAAACAAAGAAAAACAGTGCCTCAGGAGAGAGAAAAGGCAAACTGGGGAACTGACATCTGATTTTGCTCTCACCTGCCCAGCACTGAGTTTTACCATAGACCAAGGCTGCTACTCAGTTAGTTGGAAGTCAACCTGAACAGTAGATCTTGGACCTTGAAATATGGGGGTCAAGGAGTAGTCATTGTGTAAAGGGGAAGATGTGAAGGAGAGAATTTGAGAACAATTAGAAATGTAATTTGAAAACCTTCTATTTTGTCGTTTCCTTTCTGAATGAATGACTATCCTTAGTTGGCTCATGACATCATCAGCCTAGAGAAATGACAAGATGTAACAGAGAGAGTGCAGGACCTTAGTGACACTCAGGCTAAGGGTTCACAGCAACACAAGAACTTTGTAAGGGAGGTTAGTGGTTTGAAAGACTGCCTACATCTTCCCCCTACATCACTATCATCATCATCATCATCATCAAACTCTATAACTCACTCCAGTTGTGAGGAATTAAACTCTGAGAACCTAACTCAGGAAATCATGCTGCAGAGCAGAGAAGTTATGGTTTCTTTGTAGGATTGCCAGGCCATAAAACCCATTGCTCACTGCTGAAAGAGCATGGAGGGAGAGCAGGAAGGAGGGAGACCTGTGTTCTCTGGCCTGGGGATAGGGGTGAGGCATAGGGGGTGTGGTCATAAGCCGGAGAAAATAAGAGAAAAAGAGAAACATTGCATCAGCGTGTGCGTGCCGGTGTGTGTTGTGTGTGTTTGTGTGTGTGGTGTGTGCTTGCTACAGAGGCCAAGGTTGATACCTTGCGCTTTCCACAATTGCACGTGGAGACAGGATCCTTAGGTCAAGCTGGCCAGGCAGACTCGGTGAGCTCTGGGTTCATCTGAGAGAACCTGCTTCCATATACAAGATGGAAACTGACAGAGGAAGACAACAGACATCAGACTGGGACACTAATGTGCACACCACGTACACGGAAGCTCCCATGCATACATCCACACACGTCCCATGCAGAAAGGACTTTGGGATTTAAAATCTGAACTACTTAGAACAATTTGTCCTGAAGTGAGATCTGGAAAGAATTAGATGGGAAACCTGCCATCCATAAGTAAGATCAAATGTGTCATATTCTATCAAGTACTTCATATGATTTAGGCTACTTTAGGTACTACTAATAAAAGCTACCACTATGAAACCTACTGTAAGCTAGACTGGGCACCTTATAGATTATACATCTATTTAAACTTTTAAAGTATGTACAGTTTACTGAATGTGTGGTGTGTGTGTATGCATGTGTGTGTATGTTTGTGTATGTATGTGTATATGTGTGCATTTGTGTATGCATGTGTGTGTATGTATGCGTGTATGTTTGTGTATATGTGTGTGTATTTGTGTATGTATGTGTGTGTGTGCACGCGTGTGTGCCTTCTCTCTTTCCACCATGTTGAGTTCCCAGTATTGAACTTTGATTGTGAGGTTTGATGGCAAGTGCCCACATGTAGCACTAGGCATCAATCAAATCCAGGTCCTCACACATTCAAGCTAAGAAACTGGACTGAGCTTCATTCACAGACCTAAAATCCAACCTTAGTGTCAGTGCCTTAGTTGGTATAAGGTATAAGTAAGCTATGGTGCATTAACAAGTTAATCTTGGAATCTCCCTGGCCTGGGACAGCAAAGCATTTGTTGTTGTTCCAGGAAAGCCCAGTGTATGCTGGGTAACTTATCGGTGCAGCTGTACTTCATGGGTTGACTCAGGGATCAAGGCTACTTCCAAACTGCAGGCTATGGTGGTTTGAATAAGAATAGCCCCCAAAATCCGTATGTTTAAATGTTTGGTTTCTAGTTTAGTAGAACTGTTTGAGAAGGATCAGGAGGTGTGGCCTTGTTGGAGGAGGTGTGTCAGTAGGCATGGCCTTTGAGGTCTCACCAGGCCCAGACATTCTCCCTGTGCCTGATACCTAAGGTCCAGCTTTCAGCTACTGCTCCAACACTGTGCCTGTCAGCTTCCCACCATGATGACCATTGACTCACCCTATAAAACTGTATGTAAGCTTCCAATTAAATGCTTTCTTTTATAAGAGTTGCCTTAGCTGGGCGTGGTGGTGCACGCCTTTAATCCTAGCACTCGGGAGGCAGAGGCAGGCGGATTTCTGAGTTCGAGGCCAGCCTGGTCTACAAAGTGAGTTCCAGGACAGCCAGGGCTATACAGAGAAACCCTGTCTCAAAAAACAAAACAAAACAAAACAAACAAACAAGAGTTGCCTTGGTCATGGTCTCTCCTCACAGCAACAGAACAGTAACTAAGTGGCGTATCTTCTTACTGATGGGAGGCAAATCAAATTTGTTTGTTTAGTGAGACAGGATCTTGCAATAGTCCAGATTGACCTAGAACTCTGGGCTAACCTTAAACCTATGATTCTACCGCCTCCGCTTCCTGAACATTGGGATTACAGGTGTGCACCACCAGGCTGATGGTTTTTGGATTAACTTTTAAATGCTCTGACCCAAATTCATTCTAGAAGTTTTACTTCATTTGCAAGAGAGGTATTCAGATTTACTTTGTGTTACTGGGATAAACATCAGGGTCAAAAGCAAAATGGGAAGAAAAGGTTTATTTTAGATGACAACTCCAGATAACAGTCAAGTCATTTAGAGACGTCAGGGCAGGAACTCAAGGCAGGAACCTGGGAGCAAGAACTGAAGCAGAGACCCAGGAGGAGTGCTGCTTAATGGCTTACTCCTTTATTCTTCTGTGTTCTTCTTTCTTATACAGCCTAGGACCATCCGCCCAGTGGTGGCATTGCCTACAGTTGGCTGAACCCTCCCCTATCAATCAATAATCAGGACAGTTTCCCACAGACATGGCCATAGTTCAATCTGATCTGGGCACATCCCTCAGTTGAGACTCCTTCTTCTCAGGTGACTCTTGGCTCCATCAGGTCAACAACAGAAACTGATAAGACCAGGTTCTTGAAAATGCAGAGTGGTCTGCAGAAATACTTGGTGACTTAGAATCAAGGCATGGGTCACTGTAGTAGGGCCAGGCTTTCCAGTAGAGCTACCGTATTTGCAGGGTGTGGAATCTGAGTGGTCTTCTTGAATGTCAAAGATAATCAATTCAACTTGGTGCAGTAGCTGGGCTGCCTGGTCATCCTTTGGGTCCTACAGGTTCCTCAACGTTCCAGATACTAAACAGCATCCTACTTTAGTGACAGTACAAACACTGAGAAACCACTTGTTAGCAGAACTGTCTTTTTTTTTTTTTTTTTTTTTTAATATGAGTACACTGTTGTTCTCTTAGACATGCCAGAAGAGGGCATTGGATTCTCTATGACAGATGGTTGTGAGCCACCATGTAGTTGCTGGGAATTGAACTCAGGACCTCTGGAAAAGTAGTCAATGCTCTTAACCACTGAGCCATCTCTCAAGCCCCCAGAACTTTAGATCATTGGCTACATATGCCATGACTATCAAGAAAAGTATCTTATCTGAAGGACCTAGGGGAGGGTCTTCCCTCAGGGTCAGCAGACCCACAAACAGTATCAAGTCTGGAAGTTCTACGAAATCTTGTATCTGTGCAAATGTACATTTTTCTGGGAAAGATAGTCTATCCCTTTCATTAAGATGTTTGAGGGGTTCACAACGTAGAAAAGAGTTTTGTTGTTGTTGCTTTAAGAATTTATTTATTTTATGTAGGTGAGTATATCATCACTGTTCTCAGACACACTAGGAGAAGGAAAAGGGATTCCATTACAGATGCTTGTGAACAACCCTATGGTTGCTGGGAATTGAACTCAGGAACTCTGAAAAAGCAGTCAGTGTTCTTACTGTAGAGCCATCTCTCCAGACCAGTAGAAAAAGTTTTAAAAAGAAACTCACTTTGTTTATTTATTTATTTATTTACTTACTTACTTACTTTTATTTATTTATTTTTATTTATCTATTTATTTATTATTTGGATAGAAATCAGGTCTGTGTACACTGGAAGAGAAGACTCAAGCCTGCTAGAGGTTGAGTAGGAAAGAAGTTTGATTATTTATTTATTTATTATTTGGATAGAAATTGGGTCTGTGTGTACTGGAAGATGAGACTCGAGCCTGCTAGAGGCTGAGTAGGAAAGAAGTCTGTATTCATGTCCCAATCACAGCACAACCCTGTTATACAAACTCAGCAATGAGAATTACTTCCCAGACGGAAGAAAGTGAAATAATTTTCCTTATATAAAATCATTTCAAGCCATGTGCTCTAGTTTACTTGCAACACTCAGGACACTTAGGTAGGAGGATCACCATGAGTGGTCCTGTTTTCTTCTTCTTCTTCTTCTTCTTCTTCTTCTTCTTCTTCTTCTTCTTCTTCTTCTTCTTCTTCTTCTTCTTCTTCTTCTTCTTCTTCTCTCCTCCTCCTCCTCCTCCTCCTCCTCCTCCTCCTCCTCCTCCTTCTTCTTCTTCTTCTTCTTCTTCTTCTTCTTCTTCTTCTTCTTCTTCTTCTTCTTCTTCTGTTTTTCGAGACAGAGTTTCTCTGTAGATCCCTGGCTGTCCTGGAACTCACTTTGTAGACCAGGCTGGCCTTGAACTCAGAAATCCGCCTGCCTCTGCCTCACGAGTGCTGGGATTAAAGGTGTGCACCTACATGCCCTGCTATCTTCTTCTTCTTTTTTTTAATATTTAAAAATCTTAGCTGGAAGATGTTTTCAGATTTTATTACCTTAGTGTTTTAGGGAACATAAAAAGCATTCAAAATGGATACTTCTGTTTGTCGTGGGCAATGGCTTTCCTTCCTACTTGTACTGTACATCCTCACTAAGGAGAGCTTGGTGGAGCATTATGGTACAACGCCTGTAATCCCAGCACTTCAGAGGCTAAGGCAGAAGGATCACTCCGATTTCTAGACCAGCTTTGTCTTCATAGCTACTTTGGAGAGCCAGGACTGCATAGTGTGATCCTAACTCAGAGAGAGGGGAGAGAGAGGACAGAGAGGACAGACAGAGAGACACTGAGACAGACAGACAGAGACACAGAGAGAGACACAGAGACACAGAGAGAGGACAGAGAGACAGGGGTAGAGAGAGAGAGAAACAGAGAGACACATAGACACATACAAAGAAAGAGAGAAACAAGCAGATAGACACAGAGACACAGAGAAACAGACACACACACAAAGAAAGAGAGAGAGAAACACATAAAGAGACAAAGAGAAACTGACAGGTAGAGATAGACAAGAAACAGAAATGTTCAAAAAAGGGTTGACCTCTGTGTACACTACAAACCTCTGAACCTTGAGTCTGAAGGATTTCATCTCATCTACAATGATTAATCTTCAAATCCTTCAAAAGAATGAGTTGGTAAATCATTTACTTTCCTTGGTTGATTTCTGGAAATAATTCATGACTATAATAAAGGGGAAATATTGCTAAATTTAAAAAGAATGTAGCCAGTCAGTGGTGGCGTATGCCTTTAATCCCAGCACTTGGGAGGCAGAGGCAGGCAGATTTCTGAGTTCAAGGCCAGCCTGATCTACAGAGTGAGTTCCAGGACAGCCAGGGCTACACAGAGAAACCCTGTCTTGAAAAACAAAAACAAAAACAAACAAACAAAAAACCAAGACAACAAAAAAAAAATGTAACCTAGAAAAAGAGGAAAGTTATCATTAAATTTTGCTCAGCAGTCCATTATAAATATAAGCAAGTCAGATATCAAGTGACTATAAAATAATCCAATTTATATTTCCATGAAGCTTTATAACATTAATTGAATTTCTAGATAATCACACCTGGGCAACTCCATAGCAACAGCATAGGTTTGCTTGTGGTATCTCTTAACTAATATTAAGATGAAGCTACCCAGTCATTATCGCCTATGAAATCACGCAGTAATTCACACGGAAATCTTGATGACTGGTGAAGTTGTTCTTGTGAATTTTTGCCAAATACATTTTGAGGCTAGAACCCTTTAATTGCTTCTTGCTAAACTCTAATGAGGAATTTCCCTTTCTTTTCGAACCCAGTCTGCAGGTTTCTCTGGGTTTTCCTCTCCTCCTGAGCCTCTTGAATGTAGGGTGGTAGCAGATAATATTTGCAAAGGAAAGCCAGCCATGGCGTAGCAGCTTCTAAGCTCCTTATCTGTGACACTGCTCAGACAATCTCCCCTCGCCTTTTACTTCCTGATGCTCTCCCGTGGAGGTCAGCACCCCTCCCGTCCTCCGTTCAGTCCTCCTTTCTGCTAGCTCCAGTGCAGTAAGCTGTCGAGCTTTTCCACTGGGAGAGGCTCCGATGGTGAATTTTTTTTTTCCTACTACATTTTCCAAAACAAAATCTGTTTACTTTGCAGCTTCTACTGCCCTGAGGGTATTCGGGAGGTTCAGGTGCCATTTGTTTGTTGTTTGTTTGTTTGATTGATTGATTGAAAAGAGCTGCCATTGTCCCTCAAAGCTATCTTCTGCCTGGACTGACTGTCTGATCCCACCCTCCCCAGTCCCAACCACACTGCCCACAGCAACTGGTCCACCTCTTGCTGAATCTCAGACTCAAGTGACTGGGTCTGTGTATAAGCAGGACAGCACTGAGGCCACTTCTGCCTTTGAAGACTTGGGAGCATTTGACATTTTCCAAGCAACAAGTGGCTTCAATTTTCAACCTGCAGCAGAAACTACAAGGCAAGAAAGCAAATAAGTGTCTGCATAAGTGGGCTGTCTAGTGGTGGGAAGCTCCACGGGGGGGGGGGGGGGGAGGGGAATGTCATTAACCTTTAACTTCCTTTCCTAGAAACCCATGGAAAGGAGCTAGTGTCTCCTGTTGCCTGCTGAGGGCTGAGGTGCATATATTACCATAGCAGACCTGGCCCACTAGAAAGAGGAAGGCTCAGGAGCACAGGTGCTCAGATACAGGGAGAGCCTTTAAAACACCCAGGCCATCTGATGAAAAACAACCTTAGGGAAGGGACCGTGCTACCAGAATTCTGGGTGGTAGAACATTATGAAAAGGTCATTGAGTATGATTGCAAGGAGTGGAATTTCTGTTGGTGAGACAAATGTGCTTTTCAACCATCTGACAAAGATGGTGCTCCTGTCTAGGCTGTTCACACTGTACCACTGCCTGGGCCAACAGGCTCATCCAGGTTGGGAAGTAGAATCCAGTTTTACTGCCGTATGTGGTAGATGCTCCTGATGCTATGGAAGCAGATATGCTTCAAGATGCCTGTGTATCATGTGGTCATGCTCAAAATCCAGTTACACAGTTGACCCAAACTAGAAGACTTGCGCCCTGAACAGTGGCTGCACACCCTAGTAAGGAATGCTCTGAAGGGCTGCAGAGATGGCTCAGAGGTTAAGAGCACTGGCTGCTCTTCCAGGGGTCCTGAGTTCAATTCCCAGCAACCATCTATAGTGAGATCTGGTGCCCTCTTCTGGCATGCAGATGTGCATGCAGGCAGAATGCTGTGTACATGGTAAATACATCTTGAAAAGAAAAAAAAAAAAAAAAAAAAGGAATGCTCTGAAGGACTTACTGAAAGATAAGAGTCAGAGTTTGTTGGCCCAGGAGTGCCTCCTTTCACAGTCGGCAGGTGATCTGTGATTGAGTACGGATCATTTGAACAAGGCAACTCAGGGGAGAGAATGTTCAGAATCATCTAACAATATGAGTGATCCAAAGGGTCCACCAGCCAAGATCGCCCACCTGGAAGCTAGGTCTGCTTTGGTATGTAAAATATGCACCCCAATCCCTTGTTCTGGGCCTGTAACCCAACATTTCTGATGTTAAAGTAGTCCCCTCTCCCGGGGGCAGTACTAGTACTCCCTAGTAGTAATACTAGGGTCTGACTTTTTTCAATAAGTCAAATGGATGGTCACACAGACCCCTTTTCAATATGCTTCAGAGGCACCTGTGACTTGATGTGGATTTCCAAGGACTTGTTCTCTTGCTTTCATTTCCCATCATTATCAAGAAGGCTCTAAAGAGACCACAGCTATCAGCCTTCTTCATTCTAGAGACCCATACGTTAAGTGAGGATGCTAAACGCCCCAGCACTGATCACATTAATGTGGACATTCCCTCTAGGACAGGGATAACACGGACTATAAAGTACTGCAGAGCTTTGGAGGATCCCTCTTGAGGTTTAACTAGTACATAGAGACTGCTATATAGTTTAAAGCTGTTGGCCTTTTGCTGGGGTGGTCTGTCGGCTAGCTACTAACTTATCTTGATGTCTCTCCATGTGAGTCTCAGTGCCTGCTTCAGCTCCTTAAGTCTCCTTTTTGCCTCCATCTTTCTCTTTGTCTCTGCCTTCCAGGAAGTTCCACATACTACCTCTAGTGGCCAACTCTTTTTCATGTAAAAACCCACAATCCTTCTTACTCCACTAGTAGACTGGGGAAGCTTGTGATAGCTTGTCTCATTTCTAAGGGCTGCAGGGGAAGTGACATTTACATATTAACCCAGCATTGTCGGCTCCAAATAATTATTGAGAACACGCACAAAAAAATTCTTTTCCATAGCCAGAAAGTACAATATTTGTGGCTCACCCCAATAGTAAAGTTTTGTTTTCTTTCATTTCCCCAGTCTGGCCTCAAAAGCACTACATGCTGAGGTGATCTTAAACCTTTGGTCATCCTGCCTTTACCTCCTAAGTACTGGGATTGTGAGTATGTGCGGCCATGTCTAGCACTTGTATAGTCCCTTTTGAAACACTGTTCTAGTGCCCTGAAGTAGCAATTTACAGCTTATTCTTGTTACAAAACTCCTTTCCCCACCAGCTGTCCATCACTGAACCACTCATCAGTTCTGAGGACTGTGGGGTTCTACTCCATGCCTGCTGATCCCTTCCCCTGCCCACCCATTCCTCCAGCTGCCTCCAGGCTTAGGAAAGCTAAGCCATTTTTTACATTCAGCATGGTGTTCTTCCATTTGTTTTCTTTATGGAAGTTATAGCGCCACCACTCGCACAATTTTGTTTGCCATCATGAGTCGAAAGTATCAAAAGTGAAGACGTGGCCTCACCACTGCCACCCTGGTCCACAACCATCTCTCACCAGGATTAATGTAGTAATATCCTAACTTGACTCCCTCCCTGTGGCTGCCTTTTCTCTTACCAGTTACCCAACCCCTTCCACACACAGCTGGAGAGATCTTTAAAAGCAAAAGGTCATTTCTCTTAAGGGGTTGACATCCTCTAGTGGTTTTGCTTTCATTAGGACTAAACCCTGAACTCTGCTTCTTTTTCTTTTTTTCTTTTTTTTTTTTTTTTTGAGACAGGGTTTCTCTGTGTAGCATTGGCTGTCCTGGAACTCACTTTGTAGACCATGCTGACCTCGAACTCAGAAATCTGCCTGCCTCTGCCTCCTGAGTGCTGGGATTAAAGGCATGTGCCACCACGCCCGGCTACTCTGCTTCTTTCTTTTCAGACTTTTGTCCACATTACTTTACCAGGGCTTTCTCTAACAACTCCTCATAAAATAGACATTTCTCCATCATTCCCTGTACCATACTTCCAGCCTTGAATCCTGCCCAATCTCAGAACGTAGTTTTTCTGACCGGAGGGAGCAAAGGTCACTTGGAAACATTCTGACCAACAGCCCAACTGTTCAATTGGATTGGTTCAATCCAATAGGATCAACTTGCAAACATGAGGAAGCTTTTGAGGTAACTTTATCACCAACCAGAACAAGTAAGCTCAGCCAATCACTTTTCTGAATCACAAGAGATGAGAAAGACATCATTTTACACCACTAAATTTTGGGACTACTTGATATTTAATATTAACTGATGGGAGAGTTTTAGTATGTGTATATTTGTTGTTTCTTCCCTGGTAGAATGTAAGTTTCACATGTACAGGGGTTTGTGGTTTTGTTTTCCAATATTTTTATGTTTTAATTTTAAAAATTAAATTTATCATTTCTATGGTTTTAATTATATATATGTGGGAGGGAGTTATGGGGTGTTTGAGTATAGATACCTGTCAGGCCAGAAGAGGGCACTGTATCTATCCACTGGAGTTGGAGGAACAGGCAGTTATGAGCAGAGTTCGGGGCGCTGGGAACTGAACTATGACCCAGAGGAGCAACGACAGCTCTTATCTACCGAGGCATCTCTCCAGCCCCCGGACTTTATTACGGTATTCCTAGCACCAAGAACAGTGCCTGAAACATGAAAAATATACAATAAATATTGGATGAAATAATGGCGTATCAAATGTCTTCAGTAGGATGTGACAACAAAACGTGGTGTAATTTGATGAGCTACCTTTCGCTGGATGGAAGTAACTAGATGGCAGTTTGTTGAATATATGCAAGGGATAAGTATGGCCCTGGAGCTACCCATTCCTGTACCAAGCAACTTTGCTTAGAACTTGGTGTGGAGCAAGTATCAATATACGGCTTAAAGATCATTCTCAAAAACCCAAGGAAAATACTGCATTTTATCATCTGAGGACACAATGAAGGACAAAACTTAGCTGCCAGAAGTTAGTTTTTGTTTGTACGAAAAGTGGTAGATAATCTTGAATGGACTAATCGATTTACTTGAGCCAATCCAACGGGGCCATGGAATCTATGGTTTCTGAGATTGGGGATCTCTGCTGAGTCTATGCACAATGGTTTCAAAGCAGTTCCCGCCGGTAGAATGACCTTAATAATCAATTGCACGAGGTTTCTCCCCCAAAATCCAGAAGGGCTTGATGATAAAATAGGCTTTAAAAACAATTCTTTAGCTTGGTGTGGTGGAGATTCCTTTAGTTTCCAGTACTGGAAGCAGAGACTGGTAGATCTCTGAGTTTGAGACCAGCCTGCCCTATCTGGTGTGTTCCAGGACAGCTAGGGCTCTGTAGAAAGTCCCTGTTTCAAAACAAACAAACAAACAAACAAACAAACAGACAGACAGACAAACAAAACAAAACCTCAAAACCAAAAAAGTATTTCATTTATATAAGGCACACTGTCACAGAAGGTTACTCAGACAAGTGTCTATTAAGGTAGAGTGTTATCTTGCTCTTTGTTGCAACAACAGTTGTTGGTGCCATTGGGACTCACCATTTTGCTTGTGGCATGAAGTTTTTCTCTTGAATTGGTAATAAACCTTGAATGGAAAGTAGGGAGAGTGCAAATTTGTCTGGAAAGTCTAAGAAAGTAAATTGTGAGATATTTTCTTTGGGAGTGCCATTTTTCTCAGCAAAATTTGGACACTGTTTGTGAAGCTAATTATTCTTTTCTCCATGAAAGCTTTTTCTTTATTTATTTATTTGCAGGCCCAGACAAACTTGACTAGAAAAGAAGCCCGGACAAGGGTTAGGATGAGCGATGACGTAGCGTACTAGCCAGCCAATTGAAAGAGCACGAGAAGGGGAGGGCGGAAGTGACGAGAGGTATCCCTCCGCGGGGCGAGAGGGTCGGTGGGGGGAGTCGGCGTCTCTCTCCCCCGCGCCAGCTCCCATACACGGAGCCACATTCCTTGGCCCCCCCACCCCCTCCCTCGGGGCCCCCCGCCCCCCTCGGGAAAAAAAATCCACCCCAATCACTCGAACCCGAGGGAGGCTTCCTTTCACCCTCGGGGAGAGGAGCTTTCAACGGTTCCCTCTTCCCCGTCTCCCCCCCGAACCCCGGTCCCCTCCCCTGCTCCCACCCCCTACTCCCGGCGCCGGGTGCAAGGTCCCTTTAAGGCGACGGCACCTTCCTCGGGTCAGACTACCGGCGGCGACGACCACGGGAGGTGAGTGAGCGAGCGAGCCCCGGCGCTCTCCACCCCCTTTTCCCGGGGGTTCCGTTATCTTTTCGCTGGGCCGAGGCGTTCCGAAGCGAGACAATGAGAGGGGGATGGGGCGCGCGCGCGGGTTGGGGGAGGGGCCGAGCGCGCCCCCGCGGCCCCCGAGTGGCGGCGCGGCCCCACGGCAGCGGCGGCCGTGGGGCGCGTTGCGCGCACGTGTGTGTGTGTGCGCGCGCGCGCGCCCGGGCCACGGAGCCGCGCGCCCCGGCGACGGTGGCCCAGGCCCCGGGATGCCCCACCGCCCCCGCCCCCCTGGCGGTGTCGCGCGCGCTCGCGCCCCCACGGCCGCGCACCGCGGACGTCCACAGGCACGCCGGGCGCGAGCGTCCCGGAGGAGTGGGCGGCGCGGGCGCGGGCGGCGGTCACCGGGGATGGGGGGGATTTGCGGAGGCGCGGGCACGCATGGGGCCGCAGCTGCGGAGCGGTGGAGCCCGGGGTTCCCGCCGCCCCCACGCGCGGAGGCGTGAGCGCTGGTTTTGAGCGGGAGGAGGGAAGCGAGTGGCTGCCCTGCCGGTCCCCTGTGTTATGTAATCCCGCTCCGTCTGCGAGGACATCCCAAGCCTCTGCAGCTAGTTGAGGAAGTCTCCTCCCTCGGCCCCCAAATTTATGCATGGATGGCGCTGTGATTTACAAAATGGAATGGGGCAGAATCTATTTTCTGGTGATTATGTCCTGCCGCTGTAGGCGCCATATTTAGCCCAAGGACTATTTTCTTTAGATTTTTCAACACCTGAAAAAGAGTAATGTCATCAAGCCACCTGCTTTCCCTTGTGTCGGTCCTGGTTTCCTCTCCTGAGTTGTGGAATTCTTGCAAAGGGTCAAAACCACTGCACATTTCTCACTTATCTTAAGCCTTTAGTAAGAGAGCTGAGAGTCTTTTTGGCCTTTTCGTTCTCTAGGAAGACATGGAGATTGAATTGTAATGTCTTTTCACAGTGCAGAGAACAGTCCACACCTGTTCACCTCCCTTTGTAGCGCAAAACGCCACAAAGATGAGGTTTTAAAAGCAGTTTCCCCAGATGAAGGGAGAAAGGAGTAAGGCAGCTGTTCCTCTTGGACAGTGACAAGGCAGTTGGAACCCCGTCCGTGTTCTGGAAGGGATGATTTCTTGATTGTAGTCATTCTTAACTTTAGGGTGCATTCAAGTATTTTGGAGGTTATTAAATGTGAAGTTTAAGGACTTTGTGCCTAAAAGGTTTTTTTGTTTGTTTGTTTTTTGGAGGGTGGGGTGGAGTGGAGGGCTAGTATCATCTCTACACTGGGCAGCTAAGATAATCAGTATATTAAAGAGTATTGTTTCTGTGGGAAGGCGATCAAAATATAGTGTTAAAACAATCAGACTGTGCCCTCGATTTCTGTCCCCTTCCCTGTATTGTCAGGGTATGTCAAACGGAAATAAAAACAGAAAGGACTTGGAGAAGGACAGGTGGGCTTAAGAGTGGCCACTCCCATCTGGACGAGGTTCTAATCTAGGAAAGCAGTTTACCCAGTGTGCTTAGCTGAGCCTGGGGTACGCCTCAGCACCTTTCAAGGGCGTCTTGAGACCTTAAGAATTATGAGTAAAGCTTTTTGTGACTCCCATGACTTTTGCAGTGATGATGTGTAAAAGCAAGCCCCTGATTTCGGTGTGCTTACCTGAGAATGGCCTTGATGGAGCAATGGCAGCATGAAACTAGCATGAAATTGTTAAGTTTCAGCTTTGGAGTATATCTTTAGTTTTTAAGAATCTAATAAAACTGAAAGGCATGAATAAAGCATTTGTATTATCTATGGATGTATTTTTTTTAAGATTTATTTTTTATTTATTATATGTAAGTACACTGTAGCTGTCTTCAAACACTCCAGACGAGGGCATCCAATCTCATTACAGATGGTTGTGAGCCACCATGTGTTGCAGGAAATTGAACTCAGGACCTTTGGAAGAGCAGTCAGTGCTCTTAACCTCTGAGCCATCTCTCCAGCCCCATGTGGATGTATTTTTAAAGTTTTTCATGCATTTTAATTGTTTCCTTATGACATTTTTGTATGTGTACACAATGTATTTTCATCATATTAACAGCACATTACTCTCTTGTCACCTTCCCACTCCCGCTGATCCCCTCCCCCAAGTTCTCTCCTACTTTCATATCTTGGCCATGGGTGTGGGGGACCTAGTGAGTTTAATTAGTGTTGCTACAGGAACAAGGACAACTTAACATGAAGACACTATCTCTTCTTACCCTAGCAGCCATTAACTGACTATATATTCCTTTCATGTTGGCGTGCTGGCGTAGTCTTAAGCAGGTTTATGCAGGCAGTCCCAGTTGCTATGAGTTCAAGAGGGCATGCACTCTCAGGTGTTCTTCAGCACTTAGCATTCTTTTGCACCTCTCTGTGATGCTCTCTGAACCTAGAGTGGGCCATAGAGATGTTCCATGTAGAACTGAGCATTCTTCTACAGCATCTTAGCACTTTGGGCATTGATGAGTCTCTGCAGAAAGATGCTTCTCCTACCAAGGCTGACAGCCTCACCTGTGGGCATAAGCATACATGTTTATATGGGCATTTAATGGGCATGTAATGTCCATTAGCAAAATAACAGCTGTAGCTTACACACACTTCTGTGACCCTCTCAGCAACAAGCCTCTGTTGAAGCTTAAAGTACTGGATATAAATTCCCTCTTGTGGAGGGGCCTCAAACTGAGTCAGGAAGCGGTTGATTACCCTGTAACTCACAACACCGTTGTATGGCGATGACACCACCACTGTTTGGATGGGATTGTTGTCATGAGGAGAGGCATTGTGGAATTGAGTTGCTGTATACAACCCACTTGTGTCATAGAAATGCATTTTTACCTGCAAGGCTGACTGACAGACTAGATCTCACACTTCAGTGTTCCTTCTTGAAAGGGACTTGAGTTTTGTCAATAATAGGAGAACAGTTGACATTGATTTCCAGTGATAAAATTGGAATTATAAAAACCTTAAAAAAAAAAAAAAACTTAACAGGGGGCTGATGAGATGGATGGCTCAGTGGGTAAGAACACTGACTGCTCTTCCGAAGGTCCTGAGTTCAAATCCCAGCAACCACATGGGGGCTCACAACCACCCGTAATGAGATCTGATGTCCTCTTCTGGAGTGTCTGAAGTCAGCTACAGTGTACTTACATATAGTAATAAATAAATCTTTTAAGGAAAAAAAAAAAACCTTAACAGTCAGAGTTTTAACACCTTCCCAGGATTTGACAAACTGTTAAAAATAATAGCCATAGTTAATAACTGTGACATTTTAAAAAATGTAGCTGGGTATGATAGTGTATGCTGGTAATCCCAGTGAAAGGGAGGCTGAGACAGGGTTGACTTGAGTTCAAGGTTGTTCTGGTGAGAGAGAGCCTCAAAAGAGAGGACCGCTGGGAAAAGGAGCGACTGGGAGATTACATGATACATGCAATCTTAAAAAAAAAAAAAAAATAGCCAGGCAGTGGTGGCGCACACCTTTAATCCCAGCACTCGGGAGACAGAGGCAGGCAGATTTCTGAGTTGGAGGCCAGCCTGGTCTACAGAGTGAGTTCCAGGACAGCCAGGGCTACACAGAGAAACCCTGTCTCGAAAAACCCAAAAAAAAAAAAAGAAAAAAAAATACTATATGATGAAATGCCATTTGGAAGGTGGGCATAACTTAGTACATCTGTGTTTTCTACATATCAGTGCATAGTGTGAAAAAAATACAAGGATTTCCAAGAGCCAGAGAGATAGCTCAGTAGTTCAATGTCCTGAAATCCTGAGAGCCACAGTTCAGATCCTAGCTTAACTCACTTAACAAGTTGGACAACCCCTTCATATTTGTAACCCCAGCCTGCTGGTAGTGGAGACAGAAGTATCTGTGGGGCTTGGTGGCTTCCAGCCTAGCTAAGAAGATGTTAGCTTCAGGTCTGGGGATAGTGATAGAAAAGGACCCTGGCACCTTGTTCTGGCCCTGCACACTTACAAAGCATGCACATCTGCTCTCATAAACACTAGCATTTTTTTAAATGCAGAAGTAAATATCAAAATACAGATGCAGTACCAAAATACAGGGTACCTCAGTGAGAAAAAAAAAAATCATAGTGCTGAGCATTGAAATGAATACCCAGCACATACTAGGTAAATGCTCTATCCTGGAGGGAAAGATGAATGCCAAAGAGAAGACCTGTGAAAATTCCATTGTTAAATAAAGCCTGTTCAGTGTATAGAAATGTTACCAGTATAATTATTACTCTGTGAACTACAAAACCATAGTTTGCCAAGATGTTAATGGATTAATGGAAGACAGTATATCACATAGTATGTCTTTGGGGGCCTATAGAATCTACCTAGGATTCATTTCTTAAACGTTCCTCCTGCATCCCCATTTCTTATTTTTTTAGTGACTGAGAAATGTGTATATACAAGCCTCATGATAATTGCTTCTAGGAAAACTTAAAAAATTTCAACCAATATTGTTTACCCCCCCCCCTTTTTTTTTTCTTTTTTGAGACAAGATCTATGTAGCCCTGGCTAGTCGAGCTTGATTCGTAGACCAGGCTGGTTTTGAACTCACAGAGATCCATCTACCTGTGCCTCTGGAGTTCTGGGATCAAAGGCTTGTGCTAGTGCACCAAGCCCTACTCCAGTTTTTAAATAAAAGTCCATGCATGTAGAAAAGGCTAAAGAATGGAAGTAGCACCTACCATGGACCTATGTATGACCTAGACAACAATGATCTTTTTAGTATTTTAGCCTGTGCCAAGTATGAAAAGTCAACAGATGCCATTAAAAGGCCAAAATATCTGCAAAGCCATATTAAAGTTGCATTCCTGACATTTCCACGTATTAGTTCCAGTTATTATTTATATATTTGCTAAGAATAAGTGCTTTACCATGTAGTACAATTATACCACTATATAATGAAATAAAAAATCCTGAGTGTCTTCCAGTGTGTAGTCTATATTAAAACAGCCCAGCTGTTCCCCCAATGTCTTTTTACTTGTTCCTGTGGGTTCCACATGTTTGGGTGTCACTGAGGCCTGGAGTTGGAGGTGACTGTGAACTGGAGCTCTACTTCACACCGGAGGAGAGAGGGGCAGCTCAGCTTAGCTGCTGAGCCTGCTCCCCAGCTTTGAACTTGTTATTCCCCACCTCTACCCTCCAGTTGCTAGGATTAGAGGCCTTTGCTATTACTTGTTTCCAAAATGTTTTTATGGTCCTTTCATGAACTAAGACTCAGCAAAGGTTCATGTGTTTCATTTGCTTCTATATTTTTTAGTTTCTTCTAATGTGGTATTGTCTTTATTACTGTTTATTTGTGACATTGATATTTTCAAAGGACCCTCTTAGTGTTTTATAGAAGGTCCCATATTCTGCAGTTCTGCTTATTTTCCTGCAGAATTTCCACCTCTTGACTTACTTCCTTTCCTCATAGTAAGGAGGGATGGAGGGAGGTAAGGAGGGGAAAGGAAAAGACAAAGCCAGAGAGTATATAAGCCTTTTTTTTAAGCTTTTATTTTCTTACAATTTTGAAGTGTGTATGTTTTTTGTGTGTAAGTGTTTATGTGTATGTATGTTTTGTGTGTGTGTTGGGGTGGGTATGTATGTGAATGCAGGTGTCCATGGAGGCCAAAGACATGGGGTTGCTTTGGATCAGGCATTTGAAGTTGTAAAGTTCCTGATTGGGGGTGGGGAGGCCGGGAACTGGGCTTGGGTCCTCCACAGGACCAGTGTTTGCTCTTAGAGCTGCACTCTCTCCCCTGCTATTTTTGTTAGGAATAGTTTTAAAACTTTTTGTTACATTTTGTTTTGTGTGTGTAGTATGTGTGGCGATCAGAGGACAACTTGAGAAAGTCAGTTCTCATCTTCTACCACGTGGGTCCTGAGGATGGAACTCAGGTCCCCCGAGTTGGTGGCAGACACCTTTACTCGTTAGCTATCTTACTGGCTTAGTAGTAGTTTTATTTGATATCTTTGTGGTGAACTGTCAATCTCCTGATGGTTAAAAAGTTTCCTCAGAGTTGTTCTCTAACCCTGCCTGTATTCACGGTAACCACTTTCGTGAGAGTGAAAACTAAACAAAGGCAAGTGAAAACTAAACAAACAGACCTACCTGAGCTGGAGATGAAGCAGCGTTCTTCCAAAGGACCTGTGTCTGATTCCTCGCACCCTTATGGCTCACAGCCATCTGGAACTCTAGTTCCAGAGGATCTGATGCTCTCTATTGGCCACCATTGGCAACCAGGCAAAACACTCAGTCATTCAGGAAGATTAGATTGTACAGAAGAACCTAGAAGCTTCCAGATCTAGGTCTAGGGACAGTTAGATCAGAGGAGATGCTCTGGGCTCAGGCCAAGCCATGTGTTCACGTAGTTTGGGTACAGCTCTCATCTCATCACTTCATGTGAAGAACTAAAAGTGACATTTATACCCAAGGCCCATAGCCAGCCACTGTAGCCTATTTGTTATTTCCAGGCCAATGAGAGACCTTGTTTAGAAAGAAGGAGGTAGATGACATTCCTAAGGATGACACCCACTCGTACTCAAACAAGAAGCAGACACACAGATACATGTATACATCACACATGCATTGAACAAAAAATGAGAACAATAGTTACTTACTCATCAGAAGGGGGCATTTCAAGTAAGATTTTTCAGGAGATTAAGATTTTAGAGTACATATTGTGGGCATAGAATTTTTCTTTGTGATGACATAGCAAAATAGAGAATAGCTAACTAATAGTAGTGGGGCAGTTTATTTTCAGAATGGACAGAGAGGCTGCTATCATCTAGGTTATGGTCTTGAATTTTGCCCCTCACCAATTGTGTTCCTTGGAGAAATGGCTGGTTCTAGGTTCAGGGGCAGGAAATGTGTGAGATGAGCCTAGCATACTTTGTCAGACAGCAATGATTTGTATAATACATGTCTGAGTTCTTTCTGAAAGACTTTGAATCAATGGAAGACATCTCACTAACCAAAATAAGACATTTAATATTACAGAAAGAGTTGCATAGGCCAGAATATTAAATATGTTTGATTTATGCTATCATAATGATAGTTTACTGAGCAAGAAAAAGCTTATAGGTGAATCTATAGGTGAATTTGAGAAAACTAATGAAACAGTCCATTTTGGAAGAAAAAAAGCTATTCCTCATGGCCCAAGCTGTCAGTTTCACTTACTAGGGAGGCTGATGCAGGGGGATCACATGTTCAAAGACTCCATGAGTAAGAGACAGCCTGATCAACTTAGACCCTATTCCAACCATGATGTCCCCCTACCCATAAAACGTTGGTGTAAAAAGGTTTTAAATGTAAGTGGAATGATAGACAGTTTTGTTGTTTTGAGATAGGGTGTCTCTGTGTAGCCCAAGCTGTCCTGGAACTCAGTCTGTCTGACCCTGCCTTCCAAGTGTTGGGATTAAAGGTGCACACCACTACTGCCTGGCAATTGTATATTTTCTTTTTCTTTTTTCTTTTCTCTCCTTTTTTTTTTTTTTTTTACTTATTTATTTATTTATAAGTACACTGTAGCTGTTTCAGATGGTTGTGAGCCATCATGTGGTTGCTGGGAATTGAACTCTGCTCACTCTGGTCCTGCTCGCTCCAGCCCAAAGATTTACTTATTGTATGTAAATTCACTGTAGCTGTCTTTAGACACACCAGAAGATGGTGTCAGATCTCATTAGGGATGGTTGTGAGCCACCATGTGGTTTTAGGATTTGAACTCAGGATCTTCGGAAGAGCAGTCAGTGCTCTTACCTGCTGAGCCATCTCACCAGCCCTCAAATGTACATTTTCAATGCTGCAAATTTGATACTTTCTTTTTAATAAGCAATAGTGCCATGTGTAGTGGTATGCACCTTTAATCCCAGCATTCCTGGTGTATAGGCAGGTGAAGCTCTGAGAGTTCAAGGCTAGCATGGTTGGTCTAATATACTGAGTTCTAGAACAGCAGCCAGGACTGCATAATGAGACCCTGTCTAAGAAAACAAACAAAAAGCCCCTCAAACGGTGAAGAAGTATATACCATGGATCATTGAAAGAAATGCTGATTTTTTCGTGAGTATCTTTTTTTCTTTTTTTTTTTGTTTTTTGTTTTGTTTTTCGGGACAGGGTTACTCTGTGTAGCCCTGGCTGTCCTGGAACTCACTCTAGGCTGGCCTCAAACTCAGAAATCCGCCTGCCTCTGTCTCCTGAGTGCTGGGATTAAAGGCATGCGCCACCACCGCCCGGCTCTTTTTTTTTTTTTAAGATTTATTTATTATTATTCCTAAGTACACTGTAACTGTCTTTGGACACACCAGAAGAGGGCATCAGATCTTATTACATGGTGGTTATGAGCCATCATGTGGTTGCTGGGATTTGAACTCAGGACCTTCGGAAGAGCAGTCAGTGCCCTTAACCGCTGAGCCATCTCTGCAGCCCCCGTAAGTATCTTTATTAAGTGCAGCATTTTATCATATTGCTGAAGTTTTTTGATGTGGTTATGTGACTTTTTTGCATATGTGCATGTGTGTGAAGGACAACCTTAGCTGCCTTTCTGGAGTTGCTACCACCTTGCCTTTAAAAAAAAGAAAGATTGAACTGTATCTGTGTGTGGGTATGTGCACATGAGCACAGGTGCCCACAGAGGTCAGAGGCATTGGTTATGAGCCACCTGACATGGATACGCAAACTGAACTTGAGTGCTCTGTGAGGGCATTCTGCACTCTCAAACACTGGCCATCTCACCGTCCCAATCCATCATGGGTCTTTTTCTGGGGGGTGGGGGTGGGGTTAGGACTCTCACCTGAGAGGCTAGGCTTACTTGTCCCAGGGACCCCAGGGATCCTGTTTCCCTCTCCCCATGCTGACCCTAACCTAGTTCTCACCCCAGCCCTGAAAATAAACTGGAGGCTGCAATGTTAGGCCTCATCAAGAATGTCATTTATTCTGACTCCTTCTAAAGCTTCTCTTTTTATGCTAGACGATTCGCATGCTAAGTGAAAGAAATTGGTCACATTCTGAGATACCAGTTTAGGTCAGAATCAAGGACTGTTTTGAAAATCTTGGCCTCACTGTCTTTCAGATATATTTTGGAATAAGTATAAAATATGCTCTCAGTCAGCAATTACTGGGTTGAGCAGCCTTACAGAAGGAAGTTCTGTATCCCTTCTACATTAAAAAAAGAAACTTTGCTAATAACCTGAATTTTCTTTACATTTTGGAAAAGTGAAGGGAAAAGTTCTTTTAAATATCTAGCATTCCCATTTTTCAGTTTTTGAGTAATAAGCCTTTTTCCTGAGAGAGACAACATAATTTAATCAGCTGGAAAAATTATGTTGTTGCAGGATATTTGATCACACTGTAAACCCCAAGATTGTGTTATTTACTGAAACCATCTGTTTCTATTGTGGTGTGGCTCAGCCCTTAGCACATACATTTAATGCCTCTGGCTGGATACAGGCAGACCCTTTAATCCCAGGCAATGAGGGTAAAATTAGTTTGTAGAAGGAAGCAAGCACCATGTTTGAAAGTGATGACTAATTGAGTGGCAGACAAAGATGGATCAAGGAAAGGTTTGACAGACTAGGATATACCCGGCTCTCATGAGAATAGAGAGGAAGAGGAGGCTGGAGAGAGGAAGAGGAAGCTCCTCGGAGAACAGAGGAGGAAGGAGAAGGTGGTTTTACCGGGACAGTTATAGAGAGATAAGATGCAGAGAGAACAAGCTAGACACAGGGGAAGACAGAACAAGCCAGAGAGTGAGAAGGAGCCAGAAGACTAGAACATACTGCCAAAATTAGTATGAGACCAAGCAGGGCAATTCAGTCAAGAGGCCAAGACAGAAGCCAGATTCAGTCAGCTTGGAGAGGAGTTTGAACCAGAACAGCTTTGAGCCAGCCAGCTAGAGTTCAGAAAGAACAAGAAAGGGTGCACTTATTCAGCAGAAATCAGAGACTGAAAGCATTCTAGATCTAGATAAGATTGTATGAATGCTAGAAGCTAGGCCTGAGTTAGCAGGCTGAGGCAGTAAGCCTTGGGGATGACAGTTATACAGAATAAGACTCACATTTACATTATGTCATTTAAATTCATTATTTCACAAAATCAAAAATCCTGTATCTTGGTTATTTAGAGTATCTTAAGAGAGGGAGTTCAAAGTCCATGCCAGTGCCTGGCAAATACAGAAGTGGATGCTCACAGTCATCTATTGGATGGAACACAGAACCCCCAATGGAGGAGCTAGAGAAAGTACCCAAGGAGCTGAAGGAGTCTGCAACCCTATAGGAGGAACAACAATATGAACTAACCAGTACCCCCAGAGCTCATGTCTCTAGCTGCATATGTAGCAGAAGATGACTTAGTCGTCTAGCATTGGGAGGAGAGGCCCTTGGTCTTGTGAAGGTCATATGCCCCAGTACAGGGGAACGCCAGGGCCAGGAGGCGGGAGTGTGTGGGTTGGGGAAAAGCGGGGGGGGGGGGGGGCGGTATAGGGGACTTTTGGGATAGCATTTGAAATGTAAATGAAGAAAATAACAGGAAGAGGAAGAGGAAGAAGAGGAAGAGGAGGAGGAGGAGGGAAGGGAAGGGGAGTTCTAGCCTAGTGGTACAGACTGCAACCCTAGGGTTTGGAAGTTGAGGCGAGAGGATTGCAAATTTGAGGCCAGCCCTGAGCAAAAAGCAAGACCTTGTCTGATTAGAGAAAAAGATGGGGAAGGGGAGTAAGATTATAAATACTTGATATAAAGATCAGTCTTGTGGGATATACTGGTAAAATATTCACAGGCATAGTATGAAGAGTACAATTTGTTTTGAGATTGTTCTACTTAAAAAGAAAGCTGTGTCTAAGCCTAGCAGTGGTGGTGCACACCTTTAATCGAAGCACTTGGGAGGCAAAGGCAGGCGGATTTCTGAGTTCAAGACCAGCCCGGTCTACAGACAGCCAGGGCTATACAGAGAAACCCTAGATCGAAAAACCAAAAAAATTTAAAAAAGAAAGAAAGCTGTATCTTGCTTGGTCTATGCTTGGAGAGGTGGTTTTCAGTTAGTCACCACTGAAACTGTGTCCTTTAAACATCTGCAGAGACTTCTACCCAGATTGTACTTGTCATTTTCCTGGATTCTTGACTGGAAGAAGGTTGTAGTGTGTGTATAAAGTTACATGGCACCAGGCGTGGTGGTGCATGCCTTTAATCCCAGCACTCAGGAGGCAGGGGCAGGCGGATTTCTGAGTTCGAGGCCAGCCTGGTCTACAGAGTGAGTTCCAGGACAGCCATGGCTACACAGAAAAACCCTGTCTGGAAAAACAACAACAACAAAAAGTTACATGGCAAAGAACAATGGCATACAGTTGTTTATTTGAATCCCCTCCCTCCCTTTAAATTGGACCCATGTCAGAGAATGCCTGAGGAAGTCAGAGGACGGCTTGTGGGAGTTTGTTCTCTTTTATCTTGTGGATGCTGAAGATGGAGGTGAGGTTGTCAGGCTTGGATGCAAGGTGTCTTTACTCACTGAGTGTTCACATAGTCCTGTAGTTTTGTTTTTCAGTTGCTGTAACTAAGTTTCTGACACTACATTGTTTAATATCTATATATGTTAAGCAGAATGAGAGAATTTAAGTAATACTTTAGGTACTTTGCTCTTGCTTTCCCTTTGTGGTTTTGGTTTGAAAAGACATATATAATTAAATTGATGATTAGAGGCCCCCTAGAGTCAAGGTAAGGACTTTACCAGTTAAAATGGGTTTCCAAACTGAGCCCCTGGTTGTCCCTGACTCTTGAGACTTTGTGAGATGTTTTACAATTACAAAGGATACAGTGCCATCTATTGGGCATTGCCCAAAGTACACCTATCAAGTTTATAGGTTGATAGGTTGTAGTTCTGGTTTTTGCAGTTCCAGGACTCTGAGGATACCTAATAACCTTTGCAGTGAGGGCTTTGTGTGAGCACTGAAGATAATTGTATCCAGATGCTTGCATACTTTATTGGGCTCTTTCTACCACCCTTCTCTACTTCAATCCCTTCCACACCCCACCCCCAGCACTAGGTAGTTGAGAAAGAAGGTTAGAGGGGAAATGGGGGCAGGGTATAGACCTCTTTAGACTACTTCCTGCTGATTGGGGCATCGAGTTCCTTTGGGGGCAAGTGCAGTCAGTCTTCATTGTCAGAATATCCAATTACTTCTTCCCATCTCTTTGCTCATGAGCACTTGACAAACCGCAGCAGCCCTCTGGGTTCTGGCATTTTTATACCCTCTCAAAAGTACCCAGAATTTCAAATATGCACTATCTTCAGTTAGCAGAGTCACGCCTTTGCCAGAGCACGAGACAAAATCAGTTAGCTGCTGTGAACAGTCTGAAGCAGTTCCGTACCTCATACCTGGGATTAAAACAAAAACATAGTCACATAACATAACTGGGTTTTTAAAGAAACTAAAATTCTCAACTACAGTTAATAGTTTCAATTCAAGACAAACTGACCCCTTCTTAGCTCATATTGGAGGGCACAACAGCAGCTGCTCATGGTAGTGCAGTTTGCAGAACTCCTAGACAGGAAATACTAAAGTAAGACAGATGGGTTCTTACCTTAGATGCAAAGTTTAAAGTAAAATCAGTATCACAGTCCAAGTTTCCTTCCTGCTATTGTGATAAAAAATATCTGGACATAAAGCAGTTTCCATAGGGGCTGGAGAGAGGCTCAGTGGTTAGAGCACTGCTGCTCTTGTAGTCAGCACTCAGGTTGTGGTTCACTCATCCATAACTCCAGTTCCAGGGAATCTGACTTTCTTCTGACTTCTGTGGGCACCAGGTATACATATGGTGCTAATGCAGATTAAAAAGTAAATGTTCTAAAAATGTATTTAGGTGGGAAAGGATTTATTTCAGGCTACAATTCCAGGTTATAGTGTATCTATCATTGCAGGTAAGTCAGGGCAGGAACTTAAAACAGCTAGTTACATCATTTCCACAGTCAAGAACAGAAAAGAAGGGCTGGAGAGATGGCTCAGCAGTTAAGAGTACTGACTGCTCTTTCAAAGGTCCTGAGTTCAAAACCCAGCAACAACATGGTGGCTCACAACAACATGACATCTGACACCCTCTTCTGGTGTGTCTGAAGATAGCTATAATATAATAATAAGATATAATAAATCTTTAAAAAGAATAGAAAAGAAATAGATATAGGGCTGGTGAGATGGTTCAGTGGGTAAGAGCACCCGACTGCTCTTCCAAAGGTCCAGAGTTCAAATCCCAACAACCACATGGTGGCTCACAACCATCCATAACGAGATCTGGCGCCCTCTTCTGGAGTGTCTGAAGACAGCTACAGTGTACTTACATATAAATAAATCTTTAAAAAAGAAAGAAAGAGGGCTGGTGAGATGGCTCAGTGGTTAAGAGCACCGACTGCTCTTCCGAAGGTCCGGAGTTCAAATCCCAGCAACCACATGGTGGCTCACAACCATCCGTAACGAAATCTGATGTCCTCTTCTGGAGTGTCTGAAGACAGCTACAGTGTACTTACATATAATAAATAAATAAATCTTAAAAAAAAAAAAAAGAAAGAAAGAAAGAAAGAAATAGATATATACATGCTCACCTGCTTGCTTGTGTTTGGATCAGTTTTTTCTTTCCCTTTTTAAACATATATTTCTATGTACATTGATGTTTTGCCTGCATGTATGTCTATGCGAGGGTACCAGATCCACTGGAACTGGAGTTACAGACTGTTGTAAGCTGCCATGTGGGTGCTGAGAATTGAATCTGGTCTTGGAAGAGCCTTAACTCTTAACTGCTGTCAGTCAGTTTTTCTCAGCTTATACAGTTTAGCGCTCTCTGGCTAGGAAATGGTGACACCCTCAGTGATCTGGGTCAGTTAATTAATTAAGACGGGGCTGGATAGATGACTCAGTAGTTAAGAACCAGAGGTCTGGGGTTCAATTACCAGCACCCATGTGGAGGCTCATAACAATCTATAACTAATTCTAGGGGCATCTGACACCTCTGGCCTCCAAGGGCTCAATGCAAACAAGTGATAATCAGATATACATGTAGCTATTTAAATTATCTAATATTTATACCTGTAAAGAGACAGGAGGCATAAACTAGCAGGAATTAAAAGGCCGCTACCTCAGTGAGGTAACTTTGTTTTCTGAACTATATACAAAATATCTATTTACAAGCCTGATTCTACAACTAAATTACTAGCTCTTTAGCAGTCACTTTCTATCTGTGTCATTGTACCTAACTCGTCTAGTCTACCTTTCTCTTGAGCTGTTTGAAACCCAAGAGGACTCCTTAGCTTTCTTTCCTAGAATATTATTTTACCAGTAACCTGCAGCTGTTTCTCTGTTGTTCCTGCAAACCTAAAGAAGAAATTCTTATCTCTTACCTGGAGCTCTTTCCCTAAAGGCTCTTCTAAGTGGAGAAAGAGAGGGAGGGAAAGGGGTGGCAGGTGGGCAAGAGAGCTCTATTAAAGGTCCAATTGCTTATAAAAGAAACGTCACCCTTGGCAGGCTGAACCATGTCACTAGCTTGGTGTGGCCAGCCACAGTAGGGGACAAACCACTTCCTGTCTTGGTGGGGTAGCTCAAGGCCATCTAGCTGACTTTGCTTCAGATCATAGAGCCAAGACCACAAGACCTCTCTCTCTCTTCCAAGCAACTTGCTTTAAAATAGGCAGGTTCTTTTCATTCTTTAGTGTTCTTGTCTATAGAGGTTTTTCAGATGAATACTCAAACTGCACCACTACAGGACACATGTAACTAACTGCATCTGACATGTAAATGCAGTATCTATTGAAGTTTTTATATTTTGCTAACAATTGGGTTTTCTATGTACAATAGTCAAATATCTTGTAACACAGGCAGGCAAACATACTCATATACATAAAATGAAATAAAAAAATAAAGCAAAAATGTTTCCCAGGACATATACATAGGCCAACCCGGTATAGCTAGTCCCTCACTGAGATTCTTCTCATGATTCTAGTGTGTAGTGATAACAAAACTGTGAAGTCAAGGTTTGGCATTAAGGGCAGGCTGGTGTACATAGTGAATTCTAGGACATCCAGGGCTACATAGAGACATCCTGTCTCAGAAAAACCAAAACAGAATAACAACCAGTGAATCAGACATGAACTTGGGAGGCAGAAACAGTTATGTTTCTGTGAGTCCAAGGCTAGCATGGTCCACCAATCGATTTCAAGGGCTACATTGTGAAACTCTATCTCAAAAACAAAGCAACACCAACAAAAGACCCTAAACATCTCGATCACTAACTGGACAGTTTTAATTTGTGTGTATGCTGGAGACCATTGCATATGCTGGCAAGCACTGTCCCCAACACATTATTAGAAGTATTATAAAATTAGCTTTTACAGTATTGGGCTTCATTGTGGAATTTTCCAAAAAAATTTGTGTAAATGTGTGTGTGTGTGTGTGTGTGTGTGTGTGTGAGAGAGAGAGAGAGAGAGTATGTGAGTGTGTGTGAGATTGTGTGTGTGTGTGTGTGTGTGTGTGTGTGTGTGTAAGGCAAGAGTTGATGTTAGGGATTTCCCTTGTTGCTTTCCATAGACAAGACAAGGTCCTCACTGACCCTGAGCTGCCTAGACCCTGGGCAGTCTAGGCTGGCTGCTTAATGAGGTGTCGGGATCAGCCTGTTTCCTCCCTTCCCCGGTGCTCTGATTTAAAGCACCTCACCACCACACCTAGTGGTTCCTCTGTTTGCTTTTTTGTTTGGGGCTTTTGTTTTGTATGTGGGTTTGGGGTCTGAACTCAGGTCCTTCCCATCTTCTTAGCTCTTCCCTGCTTGTCCCTTTCACCATTGCTGCCTTTAATTCCTTACTTGGGAGATTGAAGCCTGTAGCTTTCTGTGAGTTCAAGGCCAACTAGGTCTACATAGTAAGTCTCAAAAAAAAAGTATTGGGCTGGCTCGATGGCTTAGATAAAAGTGCTGCTGCCAAGCCTAACAACTTGAGTTTGATTCCTGAGACCTTTATGGTCAGAGAGGATCAATCCTGCAGGCTGTCCTCTAACCTTATATGTGCTATGGCACACACACCTGTATACATGTATACAATAAGTAAATAAAGTAATCCTAAACCATGTCAGTAGTGACTGGAAAACTGTAACAGATACAACAGTTCCAGCCCTATCCTTGCAATGCTATTGCATGTACTTTACCCTAACCCTCTTAGTATTATACCTTCAACTTATATAAGCCCAATTATTAAAGAATTTACCATGGAAAGGATCAATATTGAAGAATAAAAATAGTTTCTCTGGTCCAGATATAGAAGGATAGCTTGAAGCCGGGCGTGGTGGCGCACGCCTTTAATCCCAGCACTCGGGAGGCAGAGGCAGGCGGATTTCTGAGTTCGAGGCCAGCCTGGTCTACAAAGTGAGCTCCAGGACAGCCAGAGCTATAAAGAGAAACCCTGTCTCGAAAAACCAAAAAAAAAAAAAGAAAAAGAAAAAAAAAAAAAAAGGAGGATAGCTTGATTGCAGCTGGCTATGGTGGCTCACACTGTTCCAGCAGTTAGCCAGCTGGGGCAGGATGATTGCCAGGAGTCAGAAACCATAAGTGCCAGGCTAGCCTATTTTACAGAATGAGATCCTTTTCTAACAAGTAAATGTTTCATATTTAGTATAAAATTATTTCATTTTTTTGTAGCATGGCGGACACCGACCTGTTTATGGAATGTGAGGAGGAGGAACTGGAGCCATGGCAGAAAATCAGTGATGTCATTGAGGACTCTGTAGTTGAAGATTACAATTCTGTGGATAAAACTACTTCCGGTAACTAAAGCTCCTTTGTTCTTAGGTTGTTTACATTAATTACACTGAATTATGAAGAATATGTGATACAAAGAATTTAAGAATCCAGAGAGAGGGATGGGGGTGTTGTTCAGTTATGTAGTATTTGCCTAGCTACATAAGCTAGGGATGGTGGGACATACCTGGAATCTAAGCAATGGAGGTGGAGGCAGGAGAATCACAAACACAAAGTCATTTTCAGTTATACAATAGTGTTTGAAACTAGCCTTGTGATGCATGAGACCTTGTTTCACAAAAAGAAACAAGAGAGAGCCATTGTGGCTCACACCTATAATTATGACTCTTAGGAGGCTTTGAGACAGAGTGCCTTAAGCTGGAGGTAAATAATGAGTTCCAGGCCAACCAGGAACTACAGAGTGAGACCCTGCACTCGGGTGTGCACGCTCAAGCACATGTGCTTTCTTGCTCTTTATCTCGCTCTCTCTGTGTGAGAGACAGAGATAGAGAGACAGAGAATGACTATCTAGGGCTGCCTTTTTATGGCATTGGTATTCCTCTCTTTTCTGTGCTGTAGCATGTGAGTATCTGTTGC
Organism: Mus caroli; assembly: GCF_978045245.1. Taxonomy (NCBI): domain Eukaryota; kingdom Metazoa; phylum Chordata; class Mammalia; order Rodentia; family Muridae; genus Mus; species Mus caroli. Next base: position 66,383,619 of record NW_028227258.1, on the reverse strand, counting down.
TTCATAAAGTTTGTAAAATATGTTTAATTGACTTAAAACATTGAGAGATTGGATTAACTGATGTTTCTCAAATACATAAACAGGATTGTAAAGCAATGTGTATCAGAGCTGGTCTGTGTCCCTTAGTCAGTGCACTTTTTGTTTTTCTTGAATTTGGCTTCCTTTATAAGCTAAGGAAACATTCTTTTGTGTCTGTCTTGGTGACCGGTTTATAATTAAGATTTGTTGCCTTTTATTTTATCGGTGATAAAGGATAAAATTTTGTTGCCCTGAATTCACAAAGTAGAGGTTTTCTCATAAGTTATACCAGTTTTTTTGTTTTGTTTCTTTCCTTGAGACCTGAAGATAGCTTTGATTTAGGTTGAAACACAGTATAGGTTTTACAGGTGGCTTATTATGAAGGATTATAAATTCTAGATGTGGTGATGTTAAATCTGAGAGTCCTAAAGAGACACTAGTGTTGTAGAAAGCAAAACATTCAAGTCCTGCTTCAGAAAGGTTGGTGACCAAACTTTGTTGAGATTTAAAAAAAAAAACAAGCAAACAAACACATGGGTGTTTTGCCTGCATGTATGTCTGTACCACATGCATACATGGTGTACACAGTAATCAAAAGATGGCACTGGATCCCCTGGAATGAGGTTACAGACAGTTGTGACTATCATGTGTGTGCTGGGAATTAAACCTGAGTCCTCTGGAAGCCAGTACAAAGACGGATCCAACCTACTAATCCGTCTCTTAGTCCTGCAGTTACTTAACTTAATTAACCAGGAAATGTAAGACAAAGATTGTATGATGGTTGGTTTCACTTGTCGAATTGACACAATCTAGAGTCACAAGAGACTACATTAGGTTGGCCTTGGACATGTCTGTGGAGGATTCCTAGTTCTATTTCATTGATGTCAAAAGTCTTAGCTATTGTGGGCAGCACCATTCCCTAGGAAGAAGATTCTAAACTGTTTAGGAGTGGAGTAAGCTGAGTACTGTTGTGCATGCATTCACTTATGTTCTTTGTTCTTGATTCAGTATAATGTGATGAGCAGCTTCAAGCTCCTGCAGTCTTGAGTTCCCCCACAATGATGGACTGTAATCTGAAATTGTGATCCATATAAGCCCATTCTCCCTTAAGTTGAGTTTGCCAGGGTAGTTATCAGAGCAACAGAAGAAGATAGAAAGACCAAAGAGATTGTGTCTAAATGGTAGGTAGTCTGAGAGACAATTAGGAGGACAAATCATGTCAACAGTTGGAATTTTGAATGAAGTTAGAAACTTTAGGAAGCAGAATCCTTTAGTGTCACCTGTCCCTGTCTCCAAGTGACTATGCCTTCCCTTCCCCACAGTTTCTGTGAGCCAGCAGCCAGTCTCAGCTCCAGTGCCCATTGCTGCCCATGCTTCTGTTGCTGGGCACCTCTCTACATCCACTACTGTTAGTAGCAGTGGGGCACAGAACAGCGACAGTACAAAGAAGACTCTTGTCACACTAATTGCCAACAACAATGGTAAGTGGGATTATTGGGAAAGCATTCTGGGATAGAGGCATGAGAGAATAAAAATGACCTGGAAGCCAGCTGTTGCTGGTAGTGCTATGGCTGTGCTAGCTGGAGGTGTCTTTAGGAACTGTTTGCTGTGGAAGGAACACTGCAGATGATGCTGTTCTTCAGTCAGTGCTGGACTGAGTCAGGTCAGCAGATTCTTGCTGCTGATAATTTCCAGAAGATGAGCTCGGCATTGCTGACTGTCCTAAGATCTGGGGCTATTGGTTGATTTTGTTTGCATGCACGCACAGATGCACATGTACACACAGATACTCTTTAAATCAGAGGAGTCCTGTTCATTTGGTTAACTTTTTTTACAGGTAGCTTTGTGTTGTAAATTTGCTTTGAGAGATTGATTGGTTGTTGGCTCCGTGATATTAAGGAGAAAAGTTGTGTCTACTAGAATGAAGTGGTGAAAGCATAGCATTTTCATGATCAGAGAAACTAAAGTGAGTTTGGTGTTTTAAAACAGGGTCTCATATAGCCCAGACTGGCCAGTTACTCAGTCTTTTTTTTTTTTTTTTTTTTTAATATTATGTGTATATGTTCTTTGCCTGCGTATATTTCCGTGTGCCACTTACATGTCTGATGCCTTCTGAGGGTGTTGGGGCCCCTGGAACTGGAATTATAGATGGTTGTGAGCTGCCATGTGGGTGCTAGAAATTAAACTACTGAGCCGTCTGTCCAGCCCTAGCCTTCAACTCTTGATCTCTACTTGTGCCGCCAGTTCTCAACTTCTATTCCACGATCAGTAACTCTACATGCTGAAGATGATTCCTGATAGTTTGTATTTTAGGATGCATAGCAGTGTATACTTCCATAGACTCATTTGATCTATTGCTACAAGAACTTTATTTGTTGCTTTTTTGAGATTGGGTCTTTCTATGTAGCTCTGGATGGCCTGAAACTTGTTATGTAAACCAGGTTGTTCTCAAACCTGCAGAGATCCACCTGCCTTTGCCTCCTGACTGTGAAAACAGCATCTCCCACCATGTGCTTAGCTGTTTGTTTGTTTGTTTTGGGTGGATTTGTTTCTGTGTGTGTGCATGTACGTTACTAGGAACTGGATGAGCATAGTTGTCTTTGTCATGCCCTGTGTCATCCCCTCCTGCACATACACGCTGGGAATTGAATATAAGGCCTCACTCATAGGTAAACGAGGCCTTCTGAGGTAAACGAACACTTCTAGCACTGAGCTATATTCTCATCTCCAGCACTCTTTTTATGTGTTTATTTTGAGGTAGAATCTAGCTAAACCACCAAGGCTGTCCCTAAACTTGGTCCCTTCTGCTTCGTCTGTCTAAAGAAGGATTTTATTTCTTTTAGAAATAAATTTTATTTTTGTAAGGATAATATGTGGGGCTGGGGATGTAGTTCAGTTAAAATGCATGTATAGAATGTACAGAGCCCTGGGTTAGGTCCCCAGTACCACATAAACTGATGTGGTAGCACTCCACAAGTTGGCAGGAGCATCAGAAGTTAAAGGTCTTTCTTGGTAATGTAGTGGATTTGAAGCCAGCCTGAGCTTCATGGGACCCCGTCATAGAAAAAAAAGAACTGGGGCTAGAGAAATGGCTTATTCATTAAGCCTCGTGCTTGCCACACATGCACAAGGACTTGAGTTCAATTCCCAGGACCCATGTAAAGTCCTGGATACCAAGGAGATGGAAAGAGGTGGATCTTTGGGGTTCACTGTCCAGCTCAGCCTTCTCATCCAGCTCCAGGCTAGTGAAAGACCTTATCTAAAACCAAAGCCAAAATGAGGCAGACAGCACCTCAGCCCAGCCACTGCCCTCCAGCAGCATGCAGGTATACATACACAAAAAATGTGCATTGTGGAAAATGCTAGAAACAGGGCAGGGTGTGGCAGTACATGCCTGTGATCATAGTACTCAGGGTTGTGAGCTCAAAGCCAGTCTGTTATATAGCAAGACCTATCTTAAAAGAACTTTAGCCGGGCGTGGTGGCGCACGCCTTTAATCCCAGCACTCGGGAGGCAGAGGCAGGCGGATTTCTGAGTTCGAGGCCAGCCTGGTCTACAAAGTGAGTGCCAGGACAGCCAGGGCTACACAGAGAAACCCTGTCTCGAAAAAACCAAAGAAAAACAAAAAAACAAAAGAACTTTAGGGGGCTGGAGAGATGGCTCACCAGTTAAGAGCACTGACTGCTCTTCTGAAGGTCATGAGTTCATATCCCAGCAACCACATGGTAGCTCATAGCCATCTGTAATGGGATCTGATACCCTCTTCTGGAGTGTCTGAAGACAGCTACAGTGTGTACTTAGACATAATAATAAAATAAATCTTTTAAAAAAAAAAAGTTAAAGTGGGAGAGAGGAAAAATAGAGAAAATCTAGGTAACAAAGTCAAAGGGATGGGGAATTAACTGTCCTATCTATCATGTGGAAATGATTATAATTCTTCATTTATGTAAATAGTTTTTCTGCACTTTTGTGTGGTGATGTCTTTTTACAAAAATAGAATCATACAGACCACATTTCCCCTACTTTTATTTATCTTGTAATATGTAGTGAATATATTATCATTTTAATAGTTACTTATTACTATGTTTTATTGTTTGTTTTAGATAGGGTCTTACCATGTAACTCTGGCTAAGAATTCACTCTGTAGACTAGACTGGTCTGGAACTCACACAGGTTTATCTGCCTCTGCCTTTGCCTCCCAGGTACTGGGAATAAGCCTTCTCCCATGCCTGGCTGTTTTGCTTTTTAAATTAATTATTTTATGTATATTAGTGCTTTGCCTGCACATATGTCTGTACACTTGGGTGTGCCTGGCGCCATTGTAGGTCAGAAGAGGACAAACAGGAGTTACAGATGGTTGCAGTGGGAATTGAACCCATATCCTCTACAAGAGCAACAAATGCTCTTAACGAACCTTAACCCTAATCCTAACTTTGAGCCAACTCTCTCTGTAACTCTTTATTTTGTTTTTCGAGACAGGGTTTCATGTAGCTCAAGCGAGCCTTGAACTTCCTATTTAGCTGAGGCTGGCCTTATCTCTTAAAGCTTTATTTATTTATTTATTTATTTATTTATTTATTATATGAGTACACCGTAGCTGTTTACAGACACACCAGAAGAGGGCATCGAATCCCTTTACAGATGGTTGTGTGGTTGCTGGGAATTGAACTCAGAACCTCTGGAAGAGCAGCAGTCAGCCCTCTTAACTGCTGAGCCATTTTCCAGCTCCCGTGAAGTGCTAGATTTACAGGTGAATAGACATGCACACATTTTTATTTGTTTTGTTTTTGAGCCTTGGTCTACTGTTTTCAAGATTGGCTTCAAACTTGCCATAGTGACAGGGATGGCCTTGAAATGTTTACCATCCTGCTGTCGGGGTCACAGGCATGACTGCAAGCCTGGCTTGTGCAGTGCTGAGATTTGAAACAAAGGCCTCATGCATGCTGGGCAAGCACTCTGCCAACTATGCTACATATCCAGCCTTTTGTAATGCTTTTGATAACCATTATTTGAGTAACATGTTAACAATAGATTATAAAAAGATACGTTGAAATTTCACTTCTCAGAGCTGCAGTGAGCACTGGATATAAATGTGCAAATACCTCCTGTACTTAAGGTGGGTGGAGAGTACTGGCTGGGTTTGGAGCCAGCCTGGGCTATAACAAGGCGGTCTCAGAAAACATCTTCTCCAACAAGGCCATACATCCCATTCCTTCTTCAACTGTTCTATTAACTGCAGCCCAAGCATTAACATAACAGCTTATAGGAACCATTCTCACCCGAGCCACCACATTTGGTATTTCCTATAGAAGAATGTCTCGTGTTATTTGGCATCTAACTAAATGAGAACCTTTCTCAAACAGCAATGAAGTAGTTTAGGGTCAGTGAGATGGTTCAGTGAGCAAGTAAAGGGCACTTGCTGCTAAGCTTGAGATGCCTCCCACACTTATACTCACACACATACACATACACATACAACCACACACACACATTTATAAGTAAATGTATAAAAAAAAAAGTTTAAAAGAGGATTAGCTAACAACAAATTACCTTCTTACAAAAAGATTTTACTTAAAATATGGAAAGTCTTTCCTTTTTGGCTCTGCTGATTGGGGTAGGGGGGTATGTGGTAACTTAACTCATTAGTGTGAAGCTAGGAACTGGTGCCTTTCAGCCTTAGGCAAGGCATGGGTGGGTTAGTGAACTACCCTGACCCACTTGTCTTGTGTTAGCTGTAGAGTTGGCTGAAGCTTAAGTTGGAGTGAGTTTGGTGCCATAAGCTGAGGTGAGTAGTAGCAGTTAAATGGTTTTGATATCTGAGACACTGTTTCTTAGCTGAAATAATAATGTTTCTTATGAATACAAATTTAGCAATGTTTCTAACATCCCTTTCTTGTTCTGTTTTCCTTTGTGTTGTCTGCCTTTTACCCTTTAGCTGGTAATACTTTGGTCCAGCAAGGTGGACAGCCACTCATCCTCACCCAAAACCCAGCACCAGGTCTGGGAACAATGGTTACTCAACCAGTATTGAGACCTGTCCAGGTCATGCAGAATGCCAATCATGTGACTAGCTCCCCTGTGGCCTCACAACCTATCTTCATCACTACCCAGGTGAGTGGGATTTTGAATTCTAGGCCTGGTAGGGGAGATAGACTGTGAGCCTCCAGAGGCTTAGCCTTGGACAGGGTCTTCATCACTGTTAGAATTTGAGTTTCTCTGGACTGTTTCATGGGATCCTGCCTGTGGAGTGCCCAGCATAGCATCATGGCTACATGATATTTTCATACACCTGAGAGGTCTGTTGAGTTGATTAAAGTCTGAACAGAAATCATCATTGGGAAACTTAAAATTAGAAATGCTTCACTCAGGGCTGGAGAGATGGCTTACCCAAGAAGAGCATTTGTTGTTGTAGCACAGGACCCAGGTTCAGTTCCCAGCACCTACATGTCAGCTCACAACTGTGTCTGTAACTTCACTTTCAGAAGGCCTGATGCCTTCTGACCTCCATAGACACCAGGCATCCCTGTGGTGCACATACATATGTGCAGGGAAAACACTCATACACGCAAAAGAAATCTTAAGAAAAAAGTGAAGCCTTCGAATTTGCCTTGTAAGGGTATCTTTTATCTGGGCTGCTTCTGCCCCCTAGGATGAATTCATTGACTTTTGATTACATGTATAAAATAAGTGGTCTTTGAAGAAGAAGAGGAAGAGGAAGAAGAGGAGGAGGAGGAGGAAGAAGAAGAGAAGAAGAAGAAGAAGAAGAAGAAGAAGAAGAAGAAGAAGAAGAAGAAGAAGAAGATGGCGACTTGCCATACAGTGTACTCGTTGGAAGTTGAAAGCCCAAATCTGAGTAGAATTTAAAGGCACATGCTTCTCTCTGCCTTAGTATTTATCAGAGGTTTGTTGCCTTTGAAATGGGCTTTGATAGCAACATATTTAAAAAAAAAAAGGATTGTTTATATGTTGAATACTAGGTTATACATTAGGGATTTCTTTTCCCCCTTCAAAGCACCAGTGTGTGGATGCATAGGTTTGTTGGTTTTGGTTACTTAATAGTTTGCTAAACACTGTGGGTGTGGAGGTGCATACTTGTAATCCCAGCTTTTAGGAGAATGAAGCAGAAAACTGTCATAAATTCAAGGCTTGCCTAAGCTCCATAGCAAGTTTAAGGCCAACCTGGGCTATATAAACCTCGTCTCAAAAAACAAAATCTGGGAAGTGGTGGTGCATGCCTTTAATCCCAGCACTTGGAAGGCAGAGGCGGGCAGATTTCTGAGTTCGAGGCCAGCCTGGTCTATAGAGAGAGTTCCAGGACAGCCAGAGCTCTACAGAGAAACCCTGTCTAGAAAAACCAAACCAAACAAAAAAACCCCCAAAGATGTTTGCCAACAGAATTAGGAGTTTGGGGGCAGCCTAGGCTACATAACAACCAGTCTCAAAGCAAAAACAAACAAACAGAAAACCAAAAAAACACCCCGCAAAAACCTAGCACACCAGATTTTCCTAAAATTCTCCATTTCGGTCATTTGAAAGCTGAAACTGTAGAGAGAGCCGCTAGGTGAGACTGGAGCCTTCAGTCATATTATATTCAGAGTTTGGCTAGTTGATATCTATGTTAAAGGTCATTTTTCTTTTTAATTCAGGGATTTCCTGTAAGGAATGTTCGGCCTGTACAAAATGCAATGAATCAGGTTGGGATTGTGCTGAACGTACAGCAAGGCCAAACAGTTAGACCGATTACATTGGTCCCAGGTAAGGAGATACTTATAACCTGGCATCCAGATACTTACTTTTATAGTTTCAGGATATTCTAGGTCATTTGGAAGCATGTATTTAAACAGAATTTTAAAGCACCATGTTAACAATTTAAGCCCAATTTTAGAAAGTCTTCCTAAGCTTTGACCAGGTGGTGATTTTATTTTTGTAACTTCACTACCCTTCATGAGGTAAAATAAGTCTCATTTAGTCATTACCAGTATCTGCTGATGAGGTCAGCTATTGTCCTGAAAGAATATTACTAATGCAAACTCACAAATCTAATACTCCATATACATATACTCACTTATGTGGTAGGATTATAAATTGAATTTTACTTTAGTTTTAAAGCATTGGTTTTGGATATGCCACCAGGTATGGTGGCACACTTCCTGGAATCCAGCATTCAGGAGGGTGAAGCAGGATTACTGTGAATTCAAGGCCAAGTCCTGTCTCAAGAAACAAACTAAGGCAGAGGTTGGGGGAGGACTTTAGATATAAATGAAGTAATGGGATGTGCTTTGAGGATAATACTACCAATGACCATATAATGGAATATTGGGGTTGGAGGGTGTAGCCAGGAGTAGAGTGCATGCTTAGCATTGTTGAGGCCTTGGGGTCAACTTCCAGTACCAAAAGATTCTTACAATTCCCCCCAAGTCACATTTCTTAAATATTAGATTTTCTACAGTTTGGCTCAAAAAGAGAATAACTTTATTTAATTGTGTAAATGGTCCTCAGGACCATTAGGTGTCTTGGAACTAAAGGGACTTGCCTCCAAGCCTGACAACCTGTGTTCACTCCCTAGAAGCTACATGGTGGAAAGAAAGAACCAGCTCCCACATGGTGCACTCTGACCTCCACTTGCACACTGTGGTATGCATGCCACCCACACACATAGATACTCACATACTCAAAGAAATACAAGTACAGTCGGGAGCCTCTGTAGTTGGCTTTCTAAAGCTTTTTTGTTTTTGTTTTTGTTTGTTTGTTTGTTTCTTTTGTTGTTGTTTCAGAGCCTTCAGGGCTTTTTAGGGCATAAATCTGATCCGATTTCTCTGTAACATTCTGGTGTTCCCTAAATATTTCTCACTGGAATTGTCTACAGTTCTAGAAAATGGTTAACCTTTGAGACATTCTAGTAGAGTAGATTGCCTGTCCTATTTGAGTGGATAGAAGAAAATGGAAAATTCTTTTAGAATTCTGAAAAAAGACTTTAAGGATCAAGTCTGCCCTTTGGCCTGTATATACCCATTCTTTTCCCACTTCTAATATGGAGGCCAAGCTACTGTAAAAAAGATAGTGTGGAAGGTATCTGAAAGGAGTTGGTGAGGGTTTCTTCTAATGACTGCTTTATGAAACTTTGGATAATCCCTTTTGTTCAATGGACAGCTACAGCTTCCTTAGATGTTAAGGTGGATACTGCTCTTAGTAACCTCTGGTGGTCAGTCAGTTCAGGGAATAACTTTTTCCTGTTCTTGTATTTCTAGGAAAGGCAAGAAAATATTTTATAGGTGAGCTCACTGATGAAGGTTTGGGACTCTTTTTGTCTCTCTTTTAAAAGCCCCAGGTACACAGTTTGTTAAGCCGACAGTTGGCGTCCCACAAGTGTTCTCTCAGATGACCCCCGTGAGGCCAGGCTCCACAATGCCTGTGAGGCCCACCACCAACACCTTTACCACCGTCATCCCAGCTACTCTCACCATCCGAAGCACTGTCCCACAATCACAGTCCCAGCAGACCAAGTCCACCCCCAGTACCTCCACTACTCCCACTGCCACACAGCCAACCTCACTGGGGCAGCTAGCTGGTCAGCCTCCAGGCCAGTCCAACCAGACCTCGAATCCCAAACTAGGTGAGACTTGGATGAGGAGACGGCAGAACAGCATGGGGTAGTGGGTGGGAAACAGATGATTTTCACTTGGTCAATGTAGCTCCCTCCTTCCCCTCTCCACCTGCAGTGAGCATTGCCAGCTTTGTCACTGTGAAGCGACCTGGGGTTACAGGTGAAAATAGCAACGAAGTGGCCAAATTGGTGAATACTCTTAACACTGTCCCTTCCCTGGGCCAGAGTCCTGGGCCCGTGGTGGTGTCCAACAACAGTTCTGCTCAAAGAACCAGTGGACCTGAATCTTCAGTGAAAGGTAAGGTGAGACACTGAGCACCAGTCATGCAGTCATGCAGAAAACATTGGTAAAGCGGTTATTGCATTGAGACCATTGTGAAATGGGGAAATAAAATAGGATGCAGGTGCTTTGATCTGTTTTTACAGAAATGGTAATGTAGTAAAAGATTGAAAATGTAGCTGTAACAGCTTTGGGGATCAATTAGAGACACAGATATGTTGATGAAAGATGTCAGTGGAGCAGTGGATTTTCTGAGGCGAATTTTTTTTAAAGATGTATTTTATGCATGTGGGTGTGTTGTCTTCATGTCCATCTACATATCATAAGAGGACATTGGATCTCATAGGACTACAGTTATAGACAGTTGTGAGTTGCCACATGGGTGCTGGCAATTATACTAAAGACCTGGAAGATCTACCAGTGCTCTTAATCACTGAGCCATCTCTCTGGGCTCTGTGGAGGCAGTTTTTACAGTTGAGATGTGCTAGAGAGGTTTTCAGGAAGATAAGAATATGAATATGAGAATATTTAAAGGTCCAGAGCAGGGACTGGTAACTTTCTGTGAACATTCTAGGCTTTGCGTGGAACATGTTCTCTGTTCTGAGTACTTAGGTAAGCTGGTGCCATTGTATACAAGCAGCTGCCGATGATGACAGTGGCAAGAGCTGGATGCTGTTGTTTATGGGCTCTGAATTTAGAATTTTATATACTTTAAATGTGCCTCAAATTTTTCTTTTGGTTTCATTTCAACTATGTAAGAAATGTTGAATCTTTTTAAACACATTGAAAAACATAGTCACAAAAAATTGAAATTCTTACTTTCTATGCAATATAAAAATTAATTCAAAGCCAGATGTAATGGTGAATGCCTTTAAACCTAGTGCTTGGGATGCAGAGACAGAGTTTGAGGCCAACCTGGTCTATATAGTGAGTTGTAGGTCCGCCAGGGCAACATAAAGAAGACTTGTCTCAACAACAACAAAATAAAAACCTCTAGGTAAGTCAAAACCCAAGCAAACACGGAAGCTGTAAAACTGAGAAGAGAGCTTGACATGAGGTTGGCATGTGTTAGTGCATGTCTGTAATCTCAGCACTCAGGAGCCTGAGAATAAGAAAGGGCTTGTGAATGTGAGGCCAGTGTGGGTTACACAGGGCGATCGGTACCTCAAAAATCCAGAACAGAACAAACCAGCCAACTCAGGATGGGGGATGACGAGAGGTAGCTTGGTCAATAAAGTGCTTACCGCCGGGCAATGGTGGCGCGCGCCTTTAATTCCAGCACTTGGGAGGCAGAGGCAGCCGGATTTCTGAGTTCCAGGACAGCCAGAGCTATACAGAGATGCTCTGTCTCGAAAAACAAAACAAACAAACAAAAATAAATAAAGTGCTTACTGTCTAAGCACTAATACCTGACCTAGATCCCCAGTGCTTAGTAAAAGCCAGCATGGTGGCACATGCTTGTGACTTCAGCATCAAGGGATCATGGAGTTCACTGGCCTCTCAGTCTAGCTAAAACAGTGCAGTGACTATCAGGCTAAAAACTCTGTCTCAGGGGCTGGTGAGATGGCTCAGTGGGTAAGAGCACCCGACTGCTCTTCTGAAGGTCCAGGGTTCAAATCCCAGCAACCACATGGTGGCTCACAACCATCCGTAACGAGATCTGGCACCCTCTTCTGGAGTGTCTGAAGACAGTGTACTTACATGTAATAAATAAATCTTAAAAAAAAAAAAAACTCTGTCTCAGAAATAATTTGGACCAGAGCTACAGAGAGAAACCCTGTCTTGAAAAGAAAGAAAGAGAGAGAGAGAGAGAGAGAGAGAGAGAGAGAGAGAGAAAGGAGAAAGAAAGAAAGAAAGAAAGAAAGAAAGAAAGAAAGAAAGAAAGAAAGAAAGAAAGAAAGAGAAAGAAAGAATGAATTTGGAGTGTGATAGAGGAAGGGGCCTGAAGTTACTAATCTCTGGCCTCTACAGGTAAGAATATCCACACATACATAATACATACATATGTATACACATACAAAAAGAAAAAAGTTGACACAGTTCCACATGACTGTAAATAGACCTAGCAACTTGTGAGACCAAAAAATGGATCGCTGTGTACCCATTATGACCAAGGGTATAGGCCATGCTGAGAACCTATCTTAAAAATCAATAACCAGTGTGATGGCTTATACCTGTAATTTAGCAGTCAGGAGGCCAATGCATGAAAATTACTGTACACACGTAAGGTCCTGCCGTAAAACAGCTAACCAGAACCAGAAGTCCCGGGAAGAAGCATGGGAGGAAAGCTTCACATGATTAGATTTGACAACAGTTTCTCACATGCCAAAAGCACAGGCAAGAATCAAAATTGCTAAATTTGAAATTTTAAGTTTGCATGCATCAGAGAACACTAGCAGCACAATGAAAACGTAACCTGTAGAATGGGAGGGGTGGCAGATATAATATGCTAAGAAATTACTACTAATGACTAAATAATCTGTGTACTGTGCAAAAATAACCTACCACCATTACTGCCAATCTAAGGTGAGGCTAAGCAGGTGTGACGGCTCAGCAGGTGAAGGTGCCTGCCACCAAACTTGATAGAGCACTTGATTTCTATCCCTGGAACCTGCATGATGGGGTGAGCCATTGGCCTCTAAATGCCTGCTGTGTGGCATGTGTGTAAACACACAAAATGTTGTGCCTGTTATAGTGACCCGTGCTTTTAATTCCAGCACTTGTGAGGCAGAGGCAGGCATATCTCTGAATTTGAGGCTAGCCTGGTCTATAACCCTTATCTCAAAAAGCAAAAACAAAACTTTTTTTAAAATGAGGCAAAGAGGGCTTATGGAGAAGTAGCAGAGAGAAAAATCCCTCCCCAGTGTGTGTGATCTCTGGGTTCCACCCCCAGCAGGTGGCAGGTTGGGGAGACATCTCTTAAGATAGTCATGAAATATCTGATAAGCATCCGGTGGCCAGGAGCATCAGTCTGCTTAGGGAAACACAAAAACCCTGGTGAAATAACATCAGTACCCATTAGAATAGCTATCAGAAAACAAGCAAACAACTCAACTAAACTAGCCAAATAACTCAGAAACACAAATACTGTATGTTTTTTCGTGGATCCTAATTTCTATTTTGTATAAGTATGTATTTTATTTTTATATGAATAAGTGTAGACAGACGCCAGGAAACCACAAACGTACAAATGGTTGGGGAAGAGAGGTGAGCAGAGGACCCGGGAGGAGCCAGGCGTGGTGGCGCACGCCTTTAATCCCAGCACTTGGGAGGCAGAGGCAGGCGGGTTTCTGAGTTTGAGGCCAGCCTGGTCTACAGAGTGAGTTCCAGGACAGCCAGGGCTACATAGAGAAACCCTGTCTCGAACGCCCCCCCCCCCCCAAAATAGAGCAATCAGGGAGGAGATATTAATAGACCCATGTGATAGGAAGTGGAGGGGAGTCCTGGGATTGTAAGCAGGACCAGGGGTAGGTAAAGGAAAGGAGCAGACATGTGTAGAGAGGATCAACCAAGACTGGGTGTGCATGAAACTGCCACAAGGAACTTCCTTTGTATGTTGGCTGAAAAAGAAGATGGTGTGTAACTAGGAAAATGATCTCTTCAGAGAAGATCTAAGATTATGAGAAAGTAGTGCCTTGATCTAGCCAAATGATTATACTCTTTCTTCATGAAATATGTGGATCGAAGTTGAATAATTCAGAATATAATAAAAGGAAGTGTCGGAATATAGTTAGAGGAAGCTATAATTGTTTTTTGTTGTTGTTTTGCTTTTTTTCAGTTTTTCTTATTTGTTGTGTATGGGTGTTTTGCCTTCATATGTGTGCATGCCTGGTGCCCATACGAGCCAGAAAAGGGCATCAGGCCTCCTTAAACTGGAGTTAAAGATGTTTGTGTAGCACTGTGTGTTCTTAATACCTGAGCCATCTGTCCAGTTGTTTTCAAAAGTAACAGAATGGGCTGGTAGGGTAAGATGGTTCAGCATGCAAAGCTGCACACTGCCATACCTGACAGACAGCATGAGTTTGATCTCTGGGACCCACACTGAAGGACAGAACTGACCACACACACACAATAGATTTAAGTGACATTCAGGTGAGGATATAGAGGAAGTGGACCTCTGTGTACTATTGGCAAGGACATAACACTGTTCAGATACTGTGAGAAATAGTATGACGCGTCTCCACAACATTTTTAAGTTTCCATATGCTTTAGAAGCTTGGTGTTTGAGCATAGATTGAAAAGAATTGACAGCAGAGTCTAGAACAGAAACCTGTAACCTGTGCTCACAGCAATGTCAGTCACAATTGGCAAAAGGTGGGAACAGCCTAATTCACATTGCAGTCCTGAGTGGATGAACGAACGATATGTGTTATGTTCACACAATAGTCAATAGTGCTTAGGCTTAAAAAGGAACTCTTTTTTTTTCTTTCCAGAAATTTTTTTTATTTACTTTTGTGACTATATTTTAATTATATTTCTTCTTTCCCTTTCCTCCCTCCAAACCTTCCCACATATCCCTCCCCCACCTTCTACAAACTTATGACCTCCTTCCATCAGTTGTTATTATATACATATATGTATTTGTATATACATGCATATTCCTAAATATAACCTGTGTAGTGCATATAATGTTACTTGTAAGTATAGGAAGTATTTTTGACACAATACAACATGGAGAACTTTAAAGGCATTGTTAGGCTCTGTGAGATGGTATCAAAGTCCAGACCAACCAGGGTTGCATAAGGAAGATCCTGGTCAGAAAGGCCCGTTGTAGTCCTAGCTCCTGGCGTGGGTAGACGGGAGGATCAGGAATTCACAGCCAGCCACAACTGTATCTTATCTTTAAGGCTGGTGTGGACTACAAGAGGCAGGCACTGTCTTAGATAAAACTGTCCCCCAAAATAGTTTCCATTTTATAAGTTGAGACAAGTTCTGGAAATTATACATGAATGTACTTCCTCCCCTGAAGCTGACTTGAAGCTAGTTACACTCTGAGTGCTGCTTTCTGTGTATCATAGTGTCACAATTGATACATAGTTTTGCTTTTAAATGTGCTGTCCCTTTGTAAGCCAAATGGTCTGTAACTAGATAGTATAGACCGAGCTGGCCTGGGACTTCAGATCCTCTAACTAGATACATAGACGAAGCTGGCCTGGAACTTGATCCTCTTTTCCCCTCCCAAGCACTGAATTTACAGGTATACATCGCTGTGCTCAGTTCCATTACAGTTTTTAAAAAGAAAATGTCTGCCAAGCACATGGTACATGCCTGTTATCCCAGCACTTGAGAGTGGAAACAGGTTAATCATGAGGTCAGTGTTAGCCTCGATTACACAAAGATGCTCTCTGAAAACAAACCAGAAAACCATAAATGGGAGAGAAAGAAAAAACTTTACCTAATTGGAGTTGGTGGTTTAAAAAAGGGGGTGTGGCATTTGTAGCTCATGAATCAAAATAGAAACTGGCTGCTAGTTGAGATGGTCTCTGGGCATCAGTTTGCCAGCCCTGGCCTAGAGTTAGAACAGAAAAGGGACTGTGTCTCACACACAGTGCCTCTCATGCTTGCTCTTTACTCTTGGCTCTCTCCTCAGGGACTGTGCAGTCTCGTCCCCATATGCTTTACTAATCTTAACAATTCTTGTCCCTTCTTCCAGTGACCTCTTCCATCCCAGTGTTTGACCTCCAGGACGGTGGACGGAAAATATGTCCACGGTGTAATGCCCAGTTCCGTGTTACTGAAGCTTTGAGAGGTCACATGTGTGTAAGTGATACCACCCATGATAAAGATCCAGCTTAAGTGGCCTCTTCTACCTCTTCTAATACTGGAATCATGAAAAGCAGATGCTTAAATTGGCTTGGAAACTTGTAAAAGCTGTTCTTTCTTGTGTTTTGTTGTAGAATAGGGCTATGAAAACTGGGACTGTGATAAAATACATATAAAGACCGCCAATAGGTGATTGAGCACTTACTGTCTTACGTGATCGATCTGATCTCATAGGACAGCAAGTTTGTCAAATAAGACCTCAGCTCCATTTTAACTCCATCACTGGGAGTATGAAAACCTGTTACCTTGTCCCTGCTTTATTTGTCGTCGTTCAATTTTCTTGTATCAGTCCAAATGGAGCAGTTGGACCATCTTTCTCTAGAAAGCTTAGAGTCAAGTGATGCTAGTTCAAGACTCAAGAAAGGCGGGAGAGGAGCAGTGAGTGAGAGGTACAAGGCTTGAGGCTGTGTGGACATGGAAAAGAGAAGTGTAAACTCTTGGGGCCACTGAAGGAAATGAGATGAAAGCTGGACGAAGACCACCTTAAACCCAGCTCAGTGTGCCGGCAAATGCCTACAGTCCCAGCTACCCAGTAGGCTGAGGCAGAAGGATTTTGTGAACCAGTGGCCTAGCCTAGACAGCTTAAATAAGATCCCAGTGTCCAAAAACATGTCCTTTATTACCTACATTAACAAAGCATTCCAAAGGACTGTAAGTGACATGATGGATTTATTATCTCGTCCTAGTTCCTGATAAATGGAATGTTGATGTCGTTTCTTTTACAGTACTGCTGCCCTGAAATGGTTGAGTACCAAAAGAAAGGCAAGTCCCTCGATGCAGAGCCCAGTGTCCCATCGGCAGCAAAGCCCTCGTCCCCTGAGAAGACAGCCCCTGTTACTTCCACACCCTCCTCTACACCAATTCCTGCTCTCTCACCACCTACCAAAGTACCAGAGCCAAATGAGAATGCTGGAGATGCTGTCCAGACCAAGCTTATTATGCTGGTCGATGATTTCTACTACGGACGGGATGGGGGCAAAGCAGCCCAGCTCACGAGCTTTCCTAAGGTTGCCACGTCTTTCCGATGCCCTCATTGTACTAAGAGGCTAAAGAACAACATTCGGTAAGCTTGAAACAACAGCCTGCACAGAAGTGCACAAGTGTTCTTATTACATAGTTAAGTTTTTCTTTTGGGAAATATTAACTATGATGCAGTCTTTCTTCTTTTATGGTTTTTTTTGAAATGGGTTTTCTGTGTATAACTGGCTGTCCTGCAACTCACTCTGTAGAGCAGGCTGGCCTCAAACTCAAGAGATCTGTCTTCTCCTGAATGCTAGAACTAAAGGCATTTACCACCACCACCACCACCTGACTTAGACAGTCTTGTTAGAATTTTTAGTGGGCAATACTGTTGAATTATTTCATTATGGTAATAAGAGATACCTTTAACTTTGAGTAAGGAACACAGTCTCCTTGAACAGAATATTCTTTTAGTTTTAAGAACTTGTTATGGCCGGGCGTGGTGGCGCACACCTTTAATCCTAGCACTTGGGAGGCAGAGGCAGGTGGATTTCTGAGTTCGAGGCCAGCCTGGTCTACAAAGTGAGTTCCAGGACAGCCAGGGCTACACAGAGAAACCCTGTCTCGAAAACAAACAAACAAACAAACAAACAAACAAAAAAAGAACTTGTTATATGGGGGCTGGACAGATGGCTCAAAGTTAAGAGCACTGACTATTCTTCCAGAGCACGTAGGTTCAGTTCCCAGCACCCACATGGCAGCTGAGAACTGTCTGTAACTCCTGGATCTGACACCCTCACATATATAGATATGGATGGATGGATGGAGATGTAAGTATAGATGTATACATAAGCAAAACTTCAATGCATGTAAAGTAAAAATAAATTATTTTAAGAAGTATCTATTAATATGGAGCTGGAGAAAGGGCACAGAAATTAAAAGTGCATTCTGCTCTTACAGAGGACCTGAGTTCAAGTCCCAGTATCCACATAAGGTGGCTCACAAATGTCTGTAACTTCAGCTACGGCCTCCTTCAGCACTTGTATGAATGACCCTATACACAGACACACATAAATACACAGAATTTGTAAAGGACCATCTTTCTGGGCTCAGAAAAAGACTCTCCCAAATGGAGGGAGTTGTAGTTGGGGAGCAAATCATATTTGTTCATAACTGTATCATATCTTTCATCGACTGCTGACTTAGTTTTCTGTACTTTCTCTTTGTGCTGTGCTACAGATTCATGAACCACATGAAGCACCACGTAGAACTTGATCAACAGAATGGTGAGGTGGATGGTCACACTATCTGCCAGCACTGTTACCGCCAGTTTTCCACCCCTTTCCAGCTCCAGTGCCACTTGGAAAATGTTCATAGTCCCTATGAATCTACTAGTAAGTTTGAAAACTCAAACTCCAGCAGAGGGGTGGGATCTATGTTTTCTTTGCTTACTAAATGGCACTAGCAGAGAGCTCATTATACCCAGATAATAGTAATACAGGAGTACTTTTCTCTATTTTCTAACAAGCATGATTTTAAAGTACTTTGCTATTAAATTGGTGTTGTCCGTGAAATAGTAGGTGGTGAGCTAGAATGTTAGTTACAGGTTTTACAAAATAGGAACAACACCAAACACTTAGAATAACAGAAGTCATCTGCTTAAAACATACATTTGTTGTTTGTTTGTTTGTTTGTTTGTTTGTTTTAGACACAGGGTTTCTGTGTGTGTGTAGCCCTAGCTATTCTGGACTCACTTTGTAGACCAGGCTGGCCTCAAACTCACAGAGATCTGCTTGCCTCTTGTCTCCTGAGTGCTGGGTGAAACATAAGCTTCTATTGAGTTGAGTTCTTTCTTGGTTGGTTGGTTGGTTGGTTGGTTTAGTTTTTGAGACAGAGCTTTTCTGTGTAGCCCTGGCTGTTCAGGAACTCACTCTGTAGATCAGGCTGGGCTAGAACTCAAAGAGATCTGCCTGCCTCTGCCTCCCAGTCTATTCACCACTCCCACCCCCCATGCTGCGATTAAAGGCATGCACCACCTCTGCCCTGCTTCCAGATTCTGGAGCTGGAATTAAAGATGCTTGTGAGCTGCCCAGTGTGGATGCTGGGAACTGAACTCCAGTTCTTTGCAAAAGCAGTTACTGCTTTTAATATACTTTAACCACTGAGCCATCTCTCCCTTTTTATTCAGAATATTTCTTAAAGGATTGTCAATTTTGTTGAAAATGCAAATTATCTTAAGTATAGGAGCTTATATAATTATAGTATGTAGAGTAAGACAATATTATATGTTAGATTTAGAGGCTCATTGAAGGCAGAAGTAGGAAGGCCACTTAGTTCAAGGCAAGCCTGGCCTACATAGTAAGGTCCTATCTCAAAATAAGATAATATTACAAACATGTCTTATATGATAGCTATTATGGGTAAGATCATTACGATAGGGGAAAAGATTTTGTCGCCAGGTTTCACAAAACATGGTGATAAACTTTTAGTTTTAAATATAGGAAGGAGTTAGAAAGATTCAGAGGGTGGGCCATTCATTGTCTAATAAATACTTAAAACTTTAAGTCTATGTTTATATTTGCAGAAACTTGAAAGACCAGTGGACAAAGGAAAACACAGACAAATATAGCTCTTTTGCTAGCCATACTTTATAATTCAAAATATGAAGCAATTAAAAATTTTACCAAAAATTTAGAATCATATCCTTTTAATCAAGCTTGACAAATTTCTGAGCATAATTCTCTTGAATCTGCTCATACTGAAAGAGAAGTGACATTATATACACCATTAACACCAGCACTTGGGAGGCAGGGACAGAATGATAGAAATCTGAGTTGCAGGTTTATCATAAGCGTTATGATTATGATAACATTAATTTACATTATATACATAAGCGTTGCAGGCTATACAGGGTTGTGTAGTAAGACCCTGTCACAAAAACAAAAAAGCAAACATCTCTTAGTGTTTGTCAGCCATTTCAGAACAAATTCTTCCTTGTACTTCATGGACAGTCAGTAGATATTTATGAATTATTTATAAATGAACATCTTTGTTCCTGGGTATAGGCTTAAACTCATGTTGTGGTTTGAAAGCACTTACTCGGCAGTGAGAGACCCATGCTGTAGATGGATTGGAAGCTGATGGGCAGCAGTCAGTTGTGAGGGTTTCTACCATGTTCTTGTCTATCATAACAGAGGTGGCAGTCTAGGTCACAGTGGGTATGTCCTAAAGAAATAAGAGATAGGAAATGGACAGAAGGCGAATGTGACTTCAAGGTAGGAGCAAAGAGGGAATGTCTGGTTTAAAATGCAAATAGTTCACAGTCTCCTAGACTAGAGCTTTGTTAAAAGGCTGAGTTAGAGAGAGGGATATTATCATCAGCAACACAAATGTTAGAGCAGAACCAGTGTACAGATGTGATGTGTCGGTGGATCTTAAGAGATATGGTCTTGCACTTGGGTAACAGAGGCAGGTGGATTTCTGAGTTTGAGGCCAGACTGGTCTACAGAGTGAGTTCCAGGACAGCCAGGGCTACACAGAGAAACCCTGTCTCAAAAAACCAAAGAGAGAGAGAGAGATCCAAGTCCATGTCTCAATGATTTTTCTTCTTCCAGCCAAGTGCAAGATCTGTGAGTGGGCCTTTGAAAGTGAGCCCTTGTTCCTCCAGCATATGAAGGACACGCACAAGCCTGGAGAGATGCCTTATGTTTGTCAGGTAATGCCTTTTTCAAACTGATTGTAAACAATACACTAATGGATATTTCTAAATACCCACTGTACAGCTTCCATTTATGAGCTCTGAAGAGCGATGGGAAGAGTAATAGTGCAGCTCCTATAGGTAGGACTTTGTAGAAGATAACACCCAGACAGGGGACTCAGTGCATACCAAGAGCCGTCTCCCGAGCCCGTCTCAGGATAGAGGATGCTTTTCTGTCTTAGAGAGTGTGGGTTGTTACCAGACTCTGCTGCCCTTTACTGTCTCCATCACAGCTAAGCTTACCATCCACATAGATCTCCCGTGCAGATCCAGAACAGTGACACCTGTGCATTTAAGAATACTCCTGGATCAATCTTTGTTGTTATTTCTCTTTATGGCTCCAGTTGTTCACCTTACCCTTATTTTCTTTCTTGAATAACTCAGGTGTGTCAGTATCGCTCCTCCCTCTACTCTGAGGTAGATGTCCATTTTCGGATGATCCATGAAGATACTCGGCATTTGCTTTGCCCGTATTGCCTAAAAGTCTTCAAAAATGGCAATGCCTTCCAGCAACACTACATGAGGCACCAGGTATCAAGCACAAGCAATCCTGTATTCTTATTTGAGGTTTTGGCTCCTAGGGACAGGGTTGAGATAGATAAATAATGTTGGTAGAGAAGATAATATTGTGTTAGCAAACATCATTCAGTTCTTGTTTCTTCCTACACACTAGGTTAGATGTTAGAGGTTTAGTGTTAAAAGGAAAATACACACACAGACACACACACACACACACACACACACAGACACACACACAGACACACACACACACACACAAACATGAGGGCTTTGTGAATAGGGGAAGATACAGAGAAGCATCTATTCTGGGAACTGAAGGAATATCCAGAAAGAAGTGCTGTTTCAGGTCTGAAGGATGAATAATGGTGGGGAATAAAATAGGACGAGCGGACTGGTGAGATGGCTCAGTGGTTAAGAGCGCCGACTGCTCTTCCGAAGGTCCGGAGTTCAAATCCCAACAACCACATGGTGGCTCACAACCATCCATAACGAAATCTGATGCCCTCTTCTGGAGTGTCTGAAGACAGCTACAGTGTACTTACATATAATAAATAAATAAATCTTTAAAAAAAAAAATAGGACAGAGCCAGTGTGTAGGGAGGTAAAGAGTGTTTAGAGCAAACGGTAGAGTACAAGGTACATGTTGGAAGCTATGTGCGGATAGATTATGGGGATTCTCCTAGGCTAGGAAAAGGATTCAAGTTCTGCAGTGATAGGTTTAAGATTTTACACTGCCAGCACTAAGTAAACTAAGTCCAAGCTAGAGCAGAGGGAAAAGATTACCCAAAGGCTTTAATCAGGTAGGCCATATTAGTGGTTGTTGGCTTTTGAAGTAGAGAAAAGGGATGGAGTCAAGAGGCATTGCTAAAATTATATATATTTACAATGCAGAGATGGGTTAAGTGAGATAGCAAGGGAGTAAGAGTGGCTCCTGAAACAAACACTGCCTTTGTCAAGCTGCATACTCAAAAACAACTGTATATAAAGATGTATTAAGCCCCCTACCCCACATTCCACCTCCTGGAAAAGGGGGGGAAGCAAGAATACAAAGGGGAGTACTATGCTTTGTATGTGGTCTTTAAAGGGGTATGGCTGGAAAGTCTTGGTGATAGGTGCTTGCCTAACATAAGGAAGATCTCAGCTTTTTGCTTGCATCCCTAACACCACTAGAAAGAAACCAAAGAAAGCTTTGCTCTGTGGTTGTTCATATACATAGCCAGTGAAAAGATGTCTGTGGAAATGAACCAACAACCAAGAATTAAAGGCAGACCTAGAAGGTGGAGGGGACAGAATGAGAGTCTGAGTTGTTCTATTGTTTACTTGACATCATCTATGTTTTTGTGTGCTTTAAAAATCAAGAAGACCGTCCAGGAATAGATAGTACTGTCTGTGGTGCTAAGGTGACCTAGCTGAGCAGGCGTGTGCCACTGACCATGCACTCCAAGGCGTGACTGAGAACCTGTGTGTCTCGGCCTTCACTTTGTCAGGGTGTGAGATAGCAGTTCTCAGTGATCTTGCCTGGTTCTTTTCTTATTCTTAGTAAATTCCAAACAGAAAGGAAGGAGAGAGGTGCTGGTTTTGATTCACTAGAAACCTTTAAGCGATTCTTGTCTGTTTTGCTTTTCTTCACTTCAGAAGAGAAATGTTTATCACTGCAACAAATGCCGGCTGCAGTTTCTCTTTGCCAAGGACAAAATTGAACACAAGCTGCAGCACCATAAAACCTTCCGTAAGCCTAAGCAACTGGAAGGCTTGAAACCAGGCACCAAGGTAAGAGTTTGCCAAGGTTGCTGTCACAGACTCAGGGAGAGTAAGCGTAGGTGTGGACAGAACCCTGAGGTTTCCTGTGAGTGTCATCTAGTGTCATCCTATGAGTGTCACCTAGCTAACTGTTCTTCCCTTGGTTCTCAGGTGACAATCCGGGCTTCCCGGGGGCAGCCGAGAACTGTTCCTGTGTCTTCAAATGATGCACCTTCTGGCACCTTGCAGGAGGCAGCAGCGCTGACCTCCACTGACCCCCTACCTGTCTTCCTTTATCCCCCTGTCCAGCGCAATATCCAGAAGAGAGCTGTTAGGAAAATGTCAGTGCCTCCTTCTAAATGATAGGCGGGTGGGGACTATCTGGGCAGGGTATTTCCTAATAGCCAAAGAAATCAGATACAATCTCTTTCAGGGTCAAAATCTTACGCTTATGTGATACCTGAGGAAGTAATGACAGTTTTGTTTTTGACAGGAGCGTCATGGGCCGGCAGACATGTCTGGAGTGCAGCTTTGAGATTCCAGATTTCCCTAATCATTTCCCTACCTATGTGCATTGTTCTCTCTGTCGCTACAGCACCTGCTGCTCTAGAGCTTATGCCAATCACATGATTAAGTAAGTCATGAGAAACCAGGATTTCTAGTTTGGAGTCCAAAACTTATTTAATTCCCTCCCATTTCTATTTTGTTTTTTTCTTCAACTTTAAAGCTGTGTGTCCATCTCTTCTCGGAAGGTAATAGAACAAACCATATTGAGTTGGCTCTGTTAGTCTGCTCTACATAATCCCCTAGGGTCTCCCTACTGCAAGTGTAGCCCGAGCATTGGATGGGAGCTTGTTAGAAATGCTAATCCTTTTTTATATTTTTAATTCTCTCGTATATTACATCCCAACAGCAGTTTCCCCTCCCCCTAGTATTTTTCCCCCAGCCTCCCCTCCACCCCATATCCACACTCCCTCCACTTCACCTTAGAAAAGAGCAGGCCTCTCAGTGACATCATTTTTATCTAGGCCTGAATTAAAATGTGAATTGTAATTGATCCTCCAGTTATTTTGTGTTTATATTGAAGTTTGAGAAGCCTGATGGTCAAACTGGTGTGGATTGTGAAGGTGTCTCTTTGGCTGGACATTGTCATTGGTTGTAACTCTCTGCTTCTTTGTCTTTCTCAGCAATCATGTTCCACGGAAAAGTCCCAAGTATTTGGCTTTGTTTAAAAATTCTGTAAGGTAATAAAACACTTTTTGGTGCTCTTTTGTTAATAATATCAAGTCTTTTATTATATAAAGTGGTTATGTGACTCACTCCCATATTAAACCTCAAAGTTTAACTTTGTTTAGTGTTAATTGCTGTTTGTATCTAATACACTCTTGGTCCTCTTCTCTCCTCTTCCCACAGTGGAATCAAGCTGGCCTGCACTTCGTGTACCTTTGCTACCTCCGTGGGAGATGCCATGGCCAAGCATTTAGTGTTCAACCCCTCCCACAGATCTAGCAACATCTTACCACGGGGTAAGAGGGGGAAACTGGTACTGCGGGTAAGATGTCATACTGTATGAGCCAGGAGGAGCATCTTCCTCTGGCCTCACCCATTCACTGTTTAGATGCACACTATAGCAGACTATAAGCATTCTAACCTGGGAAGGCTGGCTATAGTAAGAGCCGATTAAGGGGGTAGCATGTTGAAATTCCAAGATATATCTATGGAATGCTTTTCATTTCTCCCCAGTGAGCTAACCATTTTTTCCCAATCTCATTTTCCCAGGGCTCAGTTGGATGTCTCACTTAAGGTAATGCTCATTTCATGGACACTTTGCACAATGTCTGTTCTTCCTAATACTGTGATTTAACTCCTGAAGTGTAACTGACATTTCTGCTCTCTGCTCCCATACCCATTCCTTTAGGCCTGGCCAGGCTCCTGAACGAGTGTTGGACTGGAGCATGAAGAATACATATCTTCCACCTCCCCTCGTCCCTAACAAAGCTGCCACTGTGAAGCCTGTAGGAGTCACCCCAGCGGAGCCCCAAGAGCTGGCAGGTCCTGTGCTCCAGGCACTTCCATCCCCAGCCTCAACTGCAACCCCACCAGCAACCCCCACTCACCCACAGCCCTCCGCCCTGCCACCCTCGGCCACAGAGGGGACTGAGTGTCTGAATGTCAGTGAACAGGAAGAAGGAAGCCCTGTCACCCAGGATCCTGAGCCAGCATCAGGTGGTGGAGGTGGCAGTGGGGTTGGCAAGAAAGAGCAGCTGTCCGTGAAGAAGCTTCGGGTAGTACTGTTTGCCCTGTGCTGCAACACCGAACAGGCGGCTGAACACTTTCGAAACCCCCAGCGGCGAATCCGTCGTTGGCTTCGACGCTTCCAAGCCTCTCAGGGAGAGAACTTAGAGGGCAAATATCTCAGCTTTGAGGCAGAAGAAAAACTGGCTGAATGGGTGCTGATCCAGAGAGAGCAGCAGCTCCCTGTAAATGAGGAGACCTTGTTTCAGAAAGCCACCAAAATTGGACGCTCTTTGGAAGGGGGGTTTAAGATCTCCTATGAGTGGGCTGTGCGCTTCATGCTTCGGCACCACCTCACTCCCCATGCCCGGCGAGCTGTCGCCCACACGTTACCGAAGCATGTAGCAGAAAATGCTGGACTCTTCATTGAGTTTGTGCAGCGGCAGATTCACAATCAGGACTTACCTTTGTCTATGATTGTGGCTATTGATGAGATCTCTTTGTTCCTGGACACAGAGGTGCTGAGCAGTGATGACCGAAAGGAGAACGCTCTTCAGACAGTGGGCACAGGGGAGCCTTGGTGTGACGTCGTGCTGTCTATCCTAGCAGATGGCACTGTCCTCCCCACCCTTGTTTTCTTCCGAGGACAAGCAAATCGGCTCGCTAATGTGCCAGACTCTATATTACTAGAGGCCAAAGACAGTGGCTACAGTGACGACGAAATCATGGAGCTTTGGTCGACCCGTGTATGGAAGAAGCACACAGCTTGTCAGCACAGCAAAAGCATGTTAGTGATGGACTGTCATCGCACTCACTTGTCAGAAGAAGTACTGGCCCTGCTCAGTGCCTCTAGCACTTTGCCTGCGGTGGTCCCCGCCGGTTGTAGCTCCAAAATCCAGCCACTAGATGTATGCATCAAACGAACTGTTAAGAACTTCCTGCACAAAAAGTGGAAGGAACAGGCTCGGGAAATGGCTGATGCTGCTTGTGATTCTGATGTCTTGCTTCAGCTGGTGTTGGTCTGGCTAGGTGAGGTGCTGGGTGTCATTGGGGACTCCCCAGAGCTAGTTCAGCGGTCCTTCCTTGTGGCTAGTGTTCTGCCAGGTCCCGATGGCAACGTTAACTCACCCACACGCAACGCTGACATGCAGGAGGAGCTCATTGCTTCCCTAGAGGAGCAGCTAAAGCTAAATGGAGAACAGTCTGAGGAGCACTCGGCTTCTGCCCCCCGACCCAGGTCATCTCCTGAAGAGACAGTCGAGCCTGAAAGCCTTCACCAGCTTTTTGAGGGGGAAAGTGAGACGGAGTCTTTCTATGGCTTTGAGGAAGCTGACCTTGATCTGATGGAGATCTAGGTGCTGAGGCTCTGGAAGCTATGGAGTCAGGAAGGAAGGTGAGGGAGGTTAGAGGGGCTTAGACAAGATGGGTACCAGTGGGGTGCTTGGTTTATAGTTTCAATTTTATGCCGCCACTCCCAGCATTGACTCTTCCTGTGAATTTGTGGGTTATTAGGAACATCGGTAGTGATCAGTTCTGAGCCAAGGAGCTGGCCCATTGGTTACTCCTAAAAACATGTTTTTGTGACCCTTTTTTTTCTTCTTTAATTTAAATCACTGTGTTTGCTATTTTTCTGACAAAATCTAGGAAAACAATCCTTTGTGGACAGATATTAAGTTGTTTCATTTCCCCGTTTACCTCAATTGTATCATAGTATTTCTGGATTTTGTTTGTTTTACTGTGTGGCCAATGTCTTTGGGCATGATACTATCTAATCATTGTTAACATGAGAACTTTGCTGCAGATGGAAAGAAAGAATATGTAGCTGACAAACTGACTATTACATATGTGGATAAGTTTTTTTCATTGTGGTCTTAACACTTTTATATAAAAATGAAAATGAAAAATGAATCCCACTGAACTCTTTCCTTCTGCTTCTTCCCCCCCCCACCCCCCCTCCCCAGAGGTGCTGGCTTCTTCAGCAGCTCTAGATATAAAATTGTGGCTTTAAAGCGTGCATGAACCACCTTGAACATATAGAATGGATAGACTTTTCTGTCCTCACCACCCTCCACCAAAATATAACAGAAACAATATTTTTTGCACTTGTAACCCTTGACCCCTTTCCTGATTTTTCACAACATCCTTCACTCTGGACAAAGGAGCACATGTGTCCCTGGAAAGCAGAGGTACTGAGTGAGGTGATGAGTGTTTCAGGTGGAAGCCATTCCTAGTCTCTGTCTTCAACAAGCCCCGTGGCGTAGTCCCTTCTCTCTAGAACTTTGTCCTGTTATGCTCGCTCTGACGGCACACCTGCTCATCACAGGTATAACTGGCATATGTTAAGTGTTGAACTAAAAAGACAGAGTGCTTCATCTCCTGCTTACACGTGACTTTCCTGTTCCTCTCATATTCAGAGAAGAAACGGATGTGAAAAGCATAGAGGTGTGCACAGAGAAAGACATGAATCTTTATTTTTCACTGCCAACTTCAAGGAAAAATTTTCTACAGTTTGCATGAGGGATTTTTTTTAAGAAAATATGTACTCATGGTGATAAACCAAAATGTACTGTACCATAGAGGAGAACAAACCTCCCCCACAGCCACACCGTTCTTATCCATCCTGAGGCGTTCAGAGTTTCCTCCTGTGAGCCAAGGAGGCAGCCTGCACACGTGTGTAAGTGGTTCATCTTTAAAGTGTACATAAGTGGAGCATTTAATAAAACAAGAGGAAATGGATTTATAAACTTTTTTTCTATGTGTCCCCATTGAATAGGCTTTCATAGACTGGGAGATACTCAAGACATGCCCGCCTGGTGGCACAGGGGTGGCGTCTGTGACCACCAGTGCTTTCCCTGCAGATTTTGTTTTGTCTTTTTAACTCCCAGCACACTATAACATAGTGAACAGGACTGATCCCAGAAGTTTGGCCTGCTCTAAACCCATGGCGTTGGAGATCTGAACTGAG
This sequence comes from Mus caroli, assembly GCF_978045245.1. Taxonomy (NCBI): domain Eukaryota; kingdom Metazoa; phylum Chordata; class Mammalia; order Rodentia; family Muridae; genus Mus; species Mus caroli. Next base: position 66,355,718 of record NW_028227258.1, on the reverse strand, counting down.
GAGCCACCTGGGCTGGTCCCCAGCTTTTTGCGCAATGCCATTTTATTGGTGACGGACTACACTTCAAAGCCAACCTTCTGCCTTTGAGAAAGCTGGAGAACTGTAAATGGTCACTTCAATCTACAGCCTAATCCTCTTTGGTCGTCTCTGCAGCAGCCACAGCCTTAGCAGAGCTGGGTTCCTGGCCTCTGCACATTGACTTTGGATGGGTAATTTTTGGTTGTTTTTTTTTTTTTTTCCTTTTTTTAAAGATCATGGTAACCGTGAATCAACTGGGTTTTGGCAAGCAAGTTGTCTTTGTGGACTCTGCCTGCATGGCTTAGTAGTAGAAGGAAGTTTTTTTGGTTTTGTTTTTTATAATTCAGTTTAATCAATAAACATGTATTTATTGACAACTTTCTGTGTTAAGTATATCAAAGTTCCCAATTGACCACCCACGATTTTCTTTGCGTGAACGTGTCTGCAGCTGTCTGTGCCTCGCTCGATAGTGCCATGCAGAAGACCCGTGATTGTCATTTTTAGAAATCAAGGTTCAGTGGGACGGTGGTGGCACACACCTTTAATCCCAGCACTGGAGAGGCAGAGACAGATATATCTTTGAGTTTGAGACTAGCCTGGTTATAATGAGTACCTGGTCAGCCAGTTACAAAGAAATCCTGTCTTGGAAAACACCAAAATACAAAAATAAATCAGGGTTTAAAACCACCCCAGGGATAGGACATGACTGACTTCCAGCTGAAACAACTACACTTAGAATTCATTTTTGTTTTTGTGTATTGACTGTTGGCACCTCATACCATTAAATCATGCACAAAGGTCAGGACAACTCTTGAGTCATCTGGGGATTAAACTTGGGCCTTCAGGTGTATGTGAATACAGGCACAAGTGTGGGTCTTCAGTCTTCACTCGCCACCGTATCTGAGAGACTTTTGTTCTTCTGTTTGCTATGCCAAGCTACCTACCTGGCCCTGGAGCTTACAGGGCCTCTCCTGCCTCTACATGCCATTTGGGATTACAAGTACTTGAGCTATTTTGTCCAGCTTTTCTATGGGTTCTGGAGATTCAAATTCAGGTCTTCACACTCAGCAAGTGCTTTAGCAACTTGAGCCACCTCCCTGCCCCACTTAGGTTTTTGTAATGATTTTATTTGGTTATGTGTATGTATGTGAGTATGTATACAAGTGCAGGCGCTCATGAGGCCAGTCATCGGATGTCCCCTGGAATTGCAGTGAGATGCTTGTGAGCCACACATTCACATGGTACTGAGGCTCAAACTCAAGTCAAGCCCGCCCTCTTGGATGCCGAGCCATCTCTGCAGCTCCCCATTCAAGGTTTCCTAATGAACACATGCTTTCAAAGAACCAGGTGCTAGATTACAATAAGCATCAGATGTTTGTACTCTATCTACTGAATGTGAGGCTACGTGTGTAGGCATAGGGTCTGAGCACCACCCTGGTACAGTAGCTCTGCTACATACATACCTCATACCTGTCTCTGAAATTGCATTTTAACAAAAGTCAGGTTTGCAGCCATCATTAACAACCCCTCCCAAACAAAAACAAAAATAACCCCTTACATTCTTTTAAAATGTAGTGCATGGGAGAAAAATGAGAATATTGTATGAGCCCATTGTGTTATCAAACGTAAGTCAAATCTACAAAAACTGTATGACAATCTGGGGTCTTCTCTGTTGTCATGCAGAAGAATCCTATACTTGGTAAGAGACCCTAAATGTCCCCCATCACCACCTGTAGTCCCACAGGTAGCTTGAGAAGCTGAGGCAGAAAGGACTATCCCGAGTCTGAGGCCAGCCTCAGTGAAGGGGCTAGGGAAATGGCTCAGTCAAGTGCTTCCCTTGCAGGCATAAGAACTTGAGTTCAACACTCAGCATCATGTGCTGTGGCATGCATACTTACAATCCCAGTGCTTAGGGCAGCAGAGACAGAACCCCTGAGGCCCGGCGGCCAGTCAATCTAGCTGAACTGATAAGCTCAGGTTCATGAAAACCATGTCAAAGCCAGGCATGGTGGTGCACGCCTTTAATCCCAGTACTTGGGAGATAGAGGCAGGTGGATTTCTGACTTTGAGGCCAGCCTGGTCTACAAAGTGAGTTCCAGGACAGCCAGGGCTATACAGAGAAACCCTGTTTCAAAACAAAACAAAACAAAACAAAAAACCAAAACAACAACAACAAAAAAAAAACCCAACAACAAAAACAAATAAGAAAATGGAGCATAATTGAGAAAGACAACCTCTGGGCACACACATTAAGAGTTAAATGGTTCTCTCCAGGAAAGGAAACAGCACGGACATGGTACAAAGCAGTACTTGGTAGCTGAGGTCTCAGTGTGACCATGTTAGAATAAACACTGAATTGCCAGTTATGCCAGAAGCTTTTACCTCTAGCATTTGGGAGGCAGATTTCTGTGTTCCAGGCAAGCCTGGGCTACATGATATCCTGCTTCAAAACACAAAATCCAACTCAGTGTAACACTTCAAACAACTGATTTATTTTACAAAAGTCTGCCTTTGAGCCAGCTACAGTCACGTTTAGAAGAACAAAGCTTCAACACTCTGGACATTCATCTGGATTTCATTCAAAGCCACTAAAAAAGAAGAAACATTTAGGGAAAATGAAGGCGGATAAAGGCATCAACTTCTGAAGGAGCTCCCCATTTCCAAGACCACCCACCTGGAGAGTTCCCCCCGCCCCCAACCTGGAGAGGTTCCCTCCAAAACCATCCACACGGAGTTTCTGCTTGAGCCTCCAGAAGAGCCATTCTGTGAAAGTCAAGAGCTTCCCTCTGTCACCCATTTCCTACTGTAGCTTACTTACCTGATCATGTGAGCAATGTCCCAGTTGGTCTGTGCTGACAGTGGTCCTTCTATCTCGACACCTTTTTCAGTTACAGTGGCAATTTGAAACTGAAAGAAGGCAAAACGTGCAATGATAGGGTCTCACTATGTAAACCAAGCCCGCCTCAAATGCAGAGTCCAACCCACCCGTGTTTCCCAAGTACTGGGATTAAAGGCATGTACTACCATGCCTGGCTCCAGAATTTGTACCTTCCAGCCCATTTCTCACCCGGTTATACGAACGGGCATCTCTGTAGTACAGCACTCTCATGCAGCGCTCCACAAGCTCCCGAGCCTCAGTCTGACTCAGCACTGGCTGCTTCTCTAGAACTTCTCGAAGCAGAGGCTACACAGGCGGGCAAAACATTGGAGAAATTAGACTGGCTTAACAGAAGGCAACCTACTCTCACCCCTGTAAACAGGCACCAAAGCGGATGAGTTTTCTACCCACTGTTTCAAAAGAACTGGGTGCTGGCTTTGTTTGGCGTTGAGTTCTTTTGTACAGGTATGTGCACGTGCACGTGCACGCAGAAGTGAGAAAACAGCTCTTAGGTGCTGGTTGTCTCCACCACGGTGACCCCAGGCTGCCTGTCAGCCTTGGCAAGTGACTTAACCCAAGGAGTCTTTGTTTTGTGTTTGAAATGGAGTGAGTCTTGCTATGCAGCCTACGCTGGCCTGGAACGCATGGTCCTCCTGGCCTCAGCCTCCTGTGCACTAATATTACAGATATGTGCCACCATGCCCAGCTAAGACTCTCTTAAAAGTGGGGAGGCCTAGGGCTGCCACTGTTTCCATTCCAAGGCTGTTTCTTGTCACTGGAAGTTAATGTAAATGTATTCTCCTTAGACAAAGAAAACCAGCTGCCCAATGTTAGGATTCCAGCCTGTCTCTTATCAGAATTCCAAGGGAAAGAGATTAATTGCCTTCTCATTTCTATTTCTCTTCTCCCCGTCGCTAAGCCCACTACTTACCTGAGCCAAGTATGCACCATAACCAGTGGCCAGTGAAGGGGCTTCATAAGCTACACCAAGCATGTCCACATAACCGAGGAAGCTAGAGGGACAAACACATCAAAGAACTGATTTAATCTTCCATCTCTTTTTTTTTTTTTTTTTTTTTGGTTTTTCGAGGCGGGGTTTCTCTGTGTAGCCCTGGAGGTCTGAAATAAAAGATGGAAATTCTCTGGGGTCAAAAAGCCTGAGGGTGGGGAAGCAGGATAGCTCGGTGGTGAGGGCACTTGCCAGCATGCCCGATGACTCAAGTTTGATCTCTAGAATCCACAATGTAGAAGATGCATGCATGCACACACAAACACACACACACACACACAGAGTATTACACAAGCACAAATACCAAAAGAAGTGTAAAGAACCATTCTGTTTAAAGACTGAAGAGACACTACATAGGTGCTAGGTTAGGCGGTCAAGGAAGTTATCAAATACCTTTCTCCATCAGCATAGCCTCCAATGACCATGGTGTTCCACAGGGGATTCATCTTGGAGCGGCGACTGTACATGGCTCTTGTCAACCATGAATGAATAGCTCTAGGGCTATAGCTGTGTCCATCTCCCAACAGCTCTTCATCAATCCTTAAATACAATTGAGAAAGCAATGATAACAGAGGTCAGGTTCCCCACCCCACTCCCTGTTCTACACACAATTCTACAATCCAAGACACCCCCCCCCCACCAATGCCAAAAAGTATTCCAAACATTCACAAATGTCTCAACAATTACCCAAAGTCTCAAGTCCCTCCATCCCGCCTACAGGAATAATAAACGGAAGGCTGTCCGCTCCACTTGGAGGCGACTTACACCATCTGGCCGAGAACTTGTTTCAAATACTGGAAATCAGCGTAGTCTCCCGAAGCACCCAGCATAGTGCTGTCGTTGACTCGCATAATACGAGAGATATTGCGGAAACGAGCCAGGGAGCCGTAGGAGCCCAGCATGTCTGCAGCAATCACCACTCCGCCGTCGAACTTCACCCCGAGTACCGATGTCCCGGTCACCATGGGGTTCCTGAAGCATGAAAAGGGTCCCTGAGCGCGAGGCCGGAGCCCCGATTGCTGCCGCCCGCGCATCAGAGGTCCCCGCATCCCGGCCCGCCGCCCATTCCCGGAGCGGTGAGAGCGCGACTCACTGGGTCCGAGTGATGGGACCCTCGCAGGGCGCCGACGCCGGGTCCATGAGGCCGCTGGGGGTGGACGGGATGCGGTAAAACTGGCCCGGAGTCGGACCCCCGGCCCAGTGGCCAGCCCGTGACTCCCAAAACGCTTCCATCTTAGTCACCTCAGCCGAAAGAAATGAAAGCGCTAGCGTCACCGGAAACGGAAGTGGTCCTTTGCCACGCCTCTCTTCTTCCTGCCTGCCTCTTCAATGAGTCCGGACTCCGGCTCTGTATCAATAAAGCCGTTTGAGGAGTCCTGGTCCAGAGTAGCCGCCAAGACTGACAGAAATGTACAAGGCCGCATCCCCGTATCCCACTGCAGTAGGGATGCCTAGATCCCAGCATTCTGACAATTCAGGAGGAGCAGGCCGTGTGGGACAAGCACCAGGACCTGTTACCATGTGCTTTTTGGATCAATATCAAAAACAAGGCTTGAGCCGGGCGTGGTGGCGCACGCCTTTAATCCCAGCACTCGGGAGGCAGAGGCAGGCGGATTTCTGAGTTCGAGGCCAGCCTGGTCTACAAAGTGAGTGCCAGGACAGCCAGGGCTACACAGAGAAACCCTGTCTCGAAAAACCAAAAAAAAAAAAAAAAAAAAAAAAAAAACAAGGCTTGAAGAATCACTGGACCCAAGCTCTCTTACTGCTTTACTTCTCAAAGCCGGCCAATGGAGCAGGCATTATCAACTTATTTGATAGATAAGAAGCCAAAGCATAAGTTACAGTGGTTTACCCCGTTACAGTCAATAAAAGGTGGAAAAGATACAAACCAAGGGGAGAGATGGCCCACATTTATAGCACTCAGGTTCGAATCTAAGCACCCACGCTGTGGCTGACAATCATCTGTAACTCCTCTTCTAGCCCTGAGGGCACCAGGCACTTACATGGTGAACAAGGAGGGAAGAAGGGAGGGGAGGGAGAGGGAGAAAGAGAGAAAATCGTAGTATTCAGAAGGCTGGAACAGAAGGAATGCCTCCAGTACAAGGCCATTCTGGAGTACACTCACACAGAGTCCAGGCCAGCCTGAACTACTGAGAGACCTTGTATTAAAAGAAAAAAGAATCCACCACAGTGAACTAGAGGCAGTGGAGGAATTCCCCTGCCCCCTCAAGATAGCACACAATAGGTTTCATTACAACCTTTTCATCCTAGATGTCGTTTTACTCTGCCCTCACTGGTGCCCATGTCAGTGCCTTCCCTGTCTTCCTGCTTCCTCTTGCTACTTTCCTTCCTCCCTGTCTAAGTAGACCCTGCGTGTTCCCACTGACACGTGTTCTATTACCTTCTAATCTTCATCCCTAAAGAGCTTTTCCTTATGGGCACCTTTCTACTTTCCTGACCTAATACACACATACAAACACACCTAGATTCCACATATGAGAGAATATTGATGTTGAAGTTCTGACCCAGGACAATTGGCTGAGGTGCATATTTAACATATTAAAGTGGACATAGCCTCCAGGTTCTCCCAGCATCCCTCAGTCCCTACCTGGCACATCCCACCCTTTACTCTGAACTTTCCAGCCCAGGGGCCAGGATTCCCCTCCCCACAGAGGCTCTTTCCTATATAATCCAGACATTATTTGACAGAATATTAATTTTGCCTAATATTCTCTTGTATTTCCTTCGGAGACTCTAGTGTATACAATCCTTTTTTTTTTTTTAAAGATTTATTTATTTATTATATGAGTACATTGTAGCTGTCTTCAGACACACCAGAAGAGGGCATCGGATCCCATTACAGATGGTTGTGAGCCACCATGTGGTTGCTGGGAATTGAACTCAGGACTTCTGGCTAAGAAGAGCAGTCAGTACTCTTAGCCACTGAGCCATCTCTCCAGCCCTGTTTACCATCTATTTGAACATGTCCCTGTGGCTCTTTTTTTTTTTTTTTTTTTAAGATTTGTTTATTTGGGGCTGGAGAGATAACTGTTCTTCCTGAGGACCCAGATTTGATTTTCAGAACCTACTTGGTGGCTAATAGCCATCTATAACTCTAGTTCTATAGAGCCTGACATCCTGTGGGCACCAGCCACTCACACGCTGCATCCACACACACACTAAACAATAGTAACTACTATCATGGCTTCTCAAACTGTGTTTTCTTCGTTTTGTATGATGGGTGTTTTGCCTGCAGGTGTTCAGGACATGTGTGTGGTGTCTTTCATAGCCAGAAGAGGGTGCTGTTTCCTCTGGAATTGTAGCTGCAGGTGGTTGTAAGCCACCAAATGGATGCTGGAATCAAATCAGCATCTTTTTTTTTTTTTTTTTTTTTTTTTTTTTTTTTTGGTTTTTCGAGGCAGGGTTTCTCTGTATAGCCCTGGCTGTCCTGGAACTCACTTTGTAGACCAGGCTGGCCTCGAACTCAGAAATCCGCCTGCCTCTACCTCCCAAGTGCTGGGATTAAAGGCGTGCGCCACCACGCCCGGCTTTCAAATCAGCATCTTTTTTTTTTTTTTTTTTTTATAAGATTTATTTATTTATTTTATGTAAGTACACTGTAGCTGTCTTCAGACAATTCCAGAAGAGGGCGCCAGATCTCGTTGCGGATGGTTGTGAGCCACCATGTGGTTGCTGGGATTTGAACTCTGGACCTTTGGAAGAGTAGTCGGGTGCTCTTACCCACTGAGCCATCTCACCAGCCCTCAAATCAGCATCTTTTGCAAGAGCAGCAAATGCTCTCAATCACTGAGTCATCCCTCCAGCCCTTGTTTGTTTTTGAGTCACCATTCTAGTTTGGGGTATTTTCTACAGACTCACTTACAAGGCTCTCTACACAGCCCAGCCTCGACCTCCCTATACTGTCATTATGGACTCTTCCACTCGTCAATTTGACACGATCTAGAGTCACCTAGGAAGAGAGTCTCGTTCAGGTTGACCTACAGATGTGCTTATAAAGGGATTTGGTTAACTGACGTGAGACTTGCACTCTGATTATGGGTGGCCCCATTTCATGGGCTGGACCCTGAATTGTATGAGAATCAAGAGAAAAAATGAGGAAGCCAAGAAAATGGTGCACGCACCCCGCCTCTTTCTCTGCTCCTGCCTCCCAATATGGCAGGCTGCCTCAGGTTTTTCCTGCCTTGCCCCCCTGCAATGATGTGCAGTAACCCAGAACTGCATAAGCCAAATAAACCTTTCTATAGCTTCGGGCTTTTCCACCCATGCCTTACTACCTGGGTGGGGGTGAGGGGAGAACCAACTCAGATGTTTAATATTATTTACAAATTCCTAGGCCATAAGCTAGGCTAGTTCCCCGACTAACTCCTAACTTATTATGTCTTTTGTTGTTGTTGTTGTTGTTGTTGTTGTTGTTTTTCTGAGACAGGGTTTCTCTATGTAGCCCTGGCTGTCCTGGAACTCACTCTGTAGAGCAGGCTGGCCTCGAACTCAGAAATCCGCCTGCCTCTGCCTCCTGAGTGCTGGGATTAAAGGCGTGCGCCACCACACTCGGTGACCATTAGATCTTTATTGATGATTCTTCTACATAGAACACAGATTATCCCCAAGCCTTTTCTAATTTGTTGTTGTTGTTGTTGCTAATATTTCATCCCAGCAATGTAAATGAAGTTAACAACAGTCTAGGCTGGCTTCCAACTGGTATACTCCTGCCTCAGCTTCCCAAATGTTATTATACCATCAGACTATTAGCTAACTTCATTCATTTATGTTTTGCTGGTAAACTCATATACTCAGTGTTTATTTACAGTTTTATTTCTTTTAATTCTGGAATGCCTACTTTACTGTAGTGCTTTGTTTTGTTTGAGATGGCCTCACTCTGTGGCTACTCTAGAGCTCACTGGGCCTCCCAGGCTGGTTTCAAACTCATCATCCCCCTTTCTCAGCCACCCAAATGCTGAGAGTACAGCTGTGAGCTACCGCTCACAAGTTATTACTCTATTGGTTAAAATTCTGTTTAAACTTGAATATTTTCATCTATATGGCCATAATCTCTCTACTTCAATTATGGGTGAGTCATATGAAACTTGTTCTGTCTGGATTTTTTTCTTTCTTTCTTTCTTTCTTCTTTTTTCCCCTTTTCTTTCTTTTCTTCTTCATCCTTTTTTTTTTTTTTTTTTTTTTTTTTTTTACTAAACATGATATCCTGAAGTGCTATCCATTTTCCTAAAAATAACACAATGTCATTCTTTCTCCTGGCTGACTTTGACCGTGTGTGTGTGTGTGTGTGTGTGAATCACTCATCAGTTGACAGGCTCCAAGGCTGATAGATTCCATACCTCACTACAGTGTGTAGTGTTGCAAAAACTATGGGCATGCAAGTATTTCTTCTGTCTTCTGTCTTCACTTACTTCAGACAAATACCCCAAAGTGGTATAACTGGATCAGGACTGTTTGATATTATATTCTATTAACGTGTGCTAGCTATACATAATTATGGGTTTAATTATGGCATATCATACTTTTATACACAGTCTGATAATACTCATCCCTGCCCACGTCAACCGGTGTCCCTTCTTTTTGTCCTCTTCCCAGTTAGTCCCTCAAGTGGAAACTTAAGTGTTCCACACAGAGTCATTTGTTTTGAATGGTGGTTTGCTGGAGCAAACACGTGAAGGAATGTTTTCCTGAAGTGGACCCAGGTAAAAGACTAAGGCAGACTCGTGAAGGAACGTTTCACTGAAGCAGACACAGGAGAGAGGATGTTCTGCTAAAGCAAACACGTGAAAGGACACGTGATGAAGGATTCTTTGCTAACGACTAGCATGTATCGGTCCACCTTACATTGTGTAGTTGAGCTCCATTTGTCGGGACTCCATAGAGAGAAACACACCAAAAAACGTCTGGTGGTGTGCTGCAGTTTCTTGCAGCTTCCATGGACTTGGGCTGATTGGCAGAGTGATGTCAGCTGAGACAAATGCACATACTGAGGCAAGATAACATGCTGAGGGGCTGGTGAGATGGCTCAGTGGGTAAGAGCACCCGACTGCTCTTCTGAAGGTCCAGAGTTCTAATCCCAGCAACCACATGGTGGCTCACAACCATCCGTAACGAGATCTGGCGCCCTCTTCTGGAGTGTCTGAAGACAGCTACAGTGTACTTACATATAATAAATAAATAAATCTAAAAAAAAAAAAAAAAAAAAAGATAACATGCTGAGGCAAGACCGGTGGAGGACATGTGATGTTTGGAGGGAATATAAAAAGGACTCGAGGGACTGTGACAGAGGCTGAGCTAGGCCTCTGGTCTTGCATCTTCTTTGCTGATCTTCACTGAGAGAGGCACAGCCAAGAACTTTTCCTGGCGTTCCTGTTGGCTCTGGTCCCTCCTTCTGACTTGTGCTGAGGCTAAGGCCTGGCTGTCCCTGCTAGGTAGTGCTACGGTTGCTGATTCCTGTTTGCTATCTTGACTCTATGGAACTGGACTGCTGATATATCCATGAAGTGTTTGGAAGTGGATCAGGCTGCCACTGCTAACCTGTGAACTGAACTGCCGATTTCTAGACAACACAGAGGGAATTGCTCCAAAGAACCATTTCTAAACAGTTCCACTTCCCCCATATCCTTTCTTTTCCACTACCTCTGGTGGGTGGTGGGTGAAAAGGGAGGTTAAAGCGATTAAGAACCATCATTAAAGCTGAGCAGTGGTGGCACATGCACTTAGGAGGCACAGGCAGGCAGATTTCTGAGTTCAAGGCCAGCCTGCTCCACAGAGTGAGTTCCAGGACAGCCAGGGCTACACAGAGAAACCCTGTCTCAAAAAAAACAAAACAAAACAAAACAAAACAAAAAAAAAGAACCATCATTAAAAGTAGACTTTGAAAAACTAAACTTACAAGTCCCCTTCTACCTTCATGTCTGTGTGTGCATATGTGTAGCCTAGTGAGTTTTATCAGGGTTGCTTACATGGGTGAGGGGTTATTTACAGGCACGTGGACACATTACCATGTTTACACCATTGCGGGGGTGGAGACCTCTTCCTCCCCCAGTGTCAGAGTTACTTTGCTATTGCTGTGAAGAGACACAGGGCCAAGGCAACTTATAAGAGAAAATGTTTACTGGGGATCCCAGACTGTTAGAGTCCATAGCCATCATGTTGGGGAGCATGGGAGCCGGCAGGCAGAGCACTGAGGCAATAGCTGAGAGCTCACATTTGACCCACAAGTTGAAAGAGAGAAAGAGAGAGCATTAACCAGGAATGTATGGACTTTTGACATCTCAAAGCCTGTGTTCTTTTGAGGGTCTCAGGGGGCTCTGACCAACACCTCATAAAGAGGCAGCCTACCCTTGGCTCTGGGATTTTTCACTTAATAACCCGTGGCTTCTGTGTAGCTTTATCACCCCATATGTAACATCTCCGCTCCCTAGGGGGTCATTTATTTTTGCTTTTTATGTTCATGGGTGTTTTGCTTGTGTGTTTGTCTGTGTGACACTAGCATACCTGCTGCACTTGGAGGTCAGAAGAGGGCACTGGGTCCACTGGAACTGGAGTTACAGGTGGCAGTGAGCCACCCATGGGTGCTTGGGATTGAGCCTGGGGTTTTCATGAGCTATTCGAAAGCACTCTACCAACAGAGCTCCATCCCAGCCTCTCACACTCCTCTTTATTTTATTTTCAGCCCTTCAGCTTTCCTTATGACTTTTTCGTACATCTTTAATTCTGATTTCCTCTCCTCCAAGCCTCTCCCCATCTCCCTGCCCTCCTTAAGCCTTTCCATCTCAACATTCCACTGCTGTCCACTATGCTTACTTACTTGTACTCCTTTAATTTGGAGGGGGGGGGTCAAGGCAGGGTTTCTCTGTGTAGCCCTGGCTGTCCTGGAACTCACTCTGTAGACCAGGCTGTCCTCGAACTCAGAAATCTGCCTGCCTCTGCCTCCCAAGTGCTGGGATTAAAGGCGTGCGCCACCACTGCCTGGCATAAAATTTGTATTTATTTAATGTGCATGTTCTGTGTGTGTGTGTGTGTGTGTGTGTCCACATACGCGCGTGTGTGAGCACACTATGTGGAGGTCAGAGGACAATTTTGTGGTGTCTGTTCTCTCTCCACCAAGTGGGTTCTGGGAACTGAACTCGAGCTCCTATGCTAAGCCTTTTACCCTCTGGGCTGTCTCACTGGTCTCATATTCTTAAGCACCACCTGTAAAATGTGAGTTTTCTTTCCTTGCCCCAAGCTCTCAAAATAACAGACAGAGACAGTTGACTGTCTAAATCCTCCGAATCACAGGAGTATGTATCATCTTTAGCCTTCTGGCCCAGATTATCTGACAGACTTTTCTGTGAAGCAGGAGCTATGAAGGACTTGCCTGCCTTGGCCTTGTAAATGCTGGCAGTCCACTCCCCTGCATCATGTTTGTCCAGTTTGGACGGTGTGGCCTCCCTTCCCCCAGCCTGGAACCTGCTTGCTCAAGGGTGGAGCTACGTGCTCATTCGTCCTGCCACGCCCACTGCTGGAACCTGCCTTTGCTGCCTGGAGGCACACACGTGTTCGTCCTGCTACTGGACCCTGAGTTACTTGGCGGGATATTGGGTTCCCTCCCCCTTCCTTTATAACTGAGTGTCTGGAAATAGTAAAATTGAGCCTTGATCAGAACTTGTTGTCTTGGCTCCATTGTTTCTTCCGCCCCGTCTAGATTCCTCTCTTTTCAGCCTGAACTGCCATTCTCAGTTGAACCGTGTTGTGGACTGCGGGCAGGCCGCAACAGGATGGCATACTATCAGCAGTTGAAGCAAGGGCAGGTTCTTGCCCAGTGGCAGCTGGCCACATTTGAAGCAAGCTCCATAAAGAGATTCTTCGATGCTCATCATCTTCTTTGATGTTGAATGGAGGTGTTGCCAGGAGCAGACCTGTCTCGTGAAAAAAGCTTTAAAATAATAAGCAATCTTTAAATGCCATATTCTGTAGGTCTCTGAGGTTTCTCAATACTATGTATGTATACATGTGTGTATGTGCATATGTACGTATGTGTCCATCACACACCTGAACTGGCAAACATTGCTTGTTTCTAGCTATTTAATATCTGTTCAACCTAGGAAGCATGTTTTTGTGATAACATATGCTCGGGGAATGCGGAAGCATCTTCACAAGTGATGCTGGGAAAAATGGACAACATCCACAGGCAGAAGTGGGAAATTAGGGTTGGAGAGATGGTTCAGCAGTTAAGAGCACTGACTGCTCTTCTGAAGGTCCTGAGTTCAATTCCCAGCAACCACATGGTGGCTCACAACTATCTGTAATGAGATCTGATGCCCTCTTTTGGTGTGTCTGAAGACAGCTACAGTGTACTTATATATAATAAATAACTCTTTAAAATATAAATAAATAAAGGAAATACAGGGACAAAATGGAGCAGAACTGGAAGAAAGGCCATCCAAGGACTGATCCACTGATCCATTCCATCGGCAGAGACCAAACTCCAACACTCTTGCTGATGACAAGATGAACTTGCAGACAGAAGACTGGTATAGCCGTCCTCTGAGAGGCTCTGCCAACACCTGACTAAGACAGAGGCAGATATAGTCAACCATTGGGCTGAGTCCAGGGACCCCAATGGAAGAGTTAGGGGAAGTGCTGAAGGAGCTGAAGGGGATTGCAACCTCATAGGAAGAACTACAGTATCAACTAACCGGACCCCTCAAGCTTCCAGGGACTAAACCACCAACTGAAGAGTATACATGGGCCGGTCCATGGCTCCCGATATATATGTAGGAGAGGACTGCCTCATCTGGCATTGCTGGGAGGGGAGGCGCATTGTTCTTGTGGCGGCTTGATGCCCAAGAGACGGGGGATGCTAGAGGGGTGAAGCTGAAGTGGGTAGTGGGTGGGGGAGCACCCTCTTGGAGGAAAAGGGGAGGGAGAGAGGGTGGGGCATTTGTGGAGGGGAGATAGGAAATAGGGATAACATTTGAAATGTAAACACATAAAATGAAAGAAAGAAAAGAAAGAAAGAGAGAGAGAGAAAGAAAGGAAGCAAGAGAGAGAGAAAGAAAGAAAGCTGTAACATTTGTTGTCCAATCTCTATGTGTTGTGAAAATGTAGGCTTACATAAAGTTTGAAAGACTGGATGTCGTGAGCTAGCTTCTTTGAGTTGTCCTGGAAGCAAGTTTTGATGAAAAGCAACTGAGGCTGAATCTCTTGGGCTATTTGTCTTGTCTTCTTTGGTGTCTGATCCTTTTGGTCTGCAAACATAGAAACTCCCACAAGTAGCATACATTTCTGTAATGACATCACATGTATGGAATGTACAGTGTGCACAGATGAGTCAAAGATGACGCTTTGATCTTTGTTTGAGCAGGTAAAGATATCTGTCTGTCTTTATAAGCTAGTTTCTACAGTATAACCAAACTGCATATGTATCTTCAGTCATGCCATCTTAAAGAGTGGCGTGTAATAATATGTGATGAGGGCTCTCCAGCCAAGATTTATTGGCTCTGCATAGACATTCATGTCTCAGCCTGGCTCCGAGCTGCTCCCGTATAAAAGGATCAGCATATATATTACCTGCTCTGTTGCGTTTTGCTTTTTTCTTTCTAGCCAAGATCTTCGAGGTATCTCACTCCTCCGCCCCTCCCCCCGTCATATCTGATTTTTATTGGAAGGAATCCTTAGTTTTTCTTCTCCTGTTGAAACAAGAGCATATTCTCTTCCCCAATGTCACACATTTCCTGCCTTCCATTCTGAAGTTGTAATCTATCTCTGGTGTGTGTGGGGGAGGGGACTTTGTTACCCTTTTCTGTTTATTAAGCATCTCTTTCTTCCCTCTGTTTCTGTATCTATTAATCCTTTGGTCTCTGGGGAGTTTTTTGCTTTATCTATGGAAGCTGCTCCAGTTTTGGTATCTGGATTTTTAATGTCTAGTTTTGGAGTAGTATTGCTTGACTGTGTTGCAGATGAATTTTTCTTGCTGTTGATCTGAACTGGCTGACATGAATCTGGGGCACTTCCCAACAAAGGGCTGCCTTTTTTGTCCCTTGTTGATCTCTACTCATTAGTCCAGTGTTGGCCTTTGCCACATCTTCTGCATATTCCAGAAGGCTGGGGCCTTATTTGTGGGTTATTTCCAGAAAAACACATTGTTTCTAGGAATGTCTCGTCTGTAATCTTTGATGACCTACATAGATGAGCCATCCACATGTTCCTTTCACATCTTGTACGTTTCATAGGAAAAGCTCTCCCTGGATTACTATTAGAGAAGACTTTATCCTTAGGAATGGATTCTTTACTTTAGGGAATGATTTGATCTTTCACAGCTATGGCTTTTTGTGTTGTAATTGTTTGTCTAACCACAACTCAATTGTGAGCATTAAGCTGTATATCTGCAGTAGTTTTAATCCATTCATAAAAGAGGTGTGGAGACAGCCCTTAAAGATCCAATAGCCAAAAAAACAAAACAAAACAATGCCGGGCGTGGTAGCGCACGCCTTTAATCCCAGCACTCTGGAGGCAGAGGCAGGCGGATTTCTGAGTTCGAGGCCAGCCTGGTCTACAAAGTGAGCTACAGGACAGCCAGAGCTATAAAGAGAAACCCTGTCTCGAAAAACCAAAAAAACAAAACAAAACAAAACAAAACAAAGATCCAATAGCCTTTTTGCATTCAACATTAGCATTTTCAAAAGCTAAAGATTTAATTAGAATTTCTGTAGCAGTTGGATCTGATATCGCTCTATTTAAAGCAGTAGTTAATTGAAGTGGAAACTTAAGGGTTCTTTGGAAGGTCGGTTTGGATGGTGTTTTGCTGGGGCGTACATGTGAAGGAACATTTAGCTGAAGAAAACACAGGTGAAATGATGTTCTGCTAAACCAAGCACATGAAACCACACATGATGAAGGATTCTTAGTTAACAACACGCGTGTATTGGTCCGCCTTAAATTTTGTACTCAAGCTGCATTTGTTGGGACTCCATAAAGAAAAACACACCAAAAAGCTTGTGGTGGCGTGCTGCAGTTTCTTGCAGCGTTCATGGACTCGGGCTGATCGGACTAATGTCAGCTGAGACAGATGCACGTGCTGAGGCAAGACCGGTGGAGGACGGACACGTGATGTTTAGAGGGTATAAATAGGACTCCATGGACAGTGATGGAGTCGGAGCTAGGCTTGCTTATAGAGCTAGCTAAACAACTCTTGAGGATCTAGTGTCCCTAAGAGAACTTCTGGTGTTCCTCCTGGTCCTTCCTGCTGACTTGAGTTGAGGCTAAGGCCTGGCTGTCTCTGCTACGTGGTACCACCACTGCTGATTCACATTTGTTACCCCAACTCAACCAAACTGCTGTATCTGTGAAGTGTTTGCAAGGGGATGAGCTGCCTTGCTGACCTGTGAACTGGACTGCCGATTTCCAGACAACACATTCAGGAGTCGCTCAAAAAAAAAAAAAAAAATTCTAAACTGGTTCACTTCCCCCATATCCTTTCTTTCCCACCACCTCTGGTGGTGATAGGTCAAAGGAGAGGTTAAAGCATTTAAGAACCATCATTAAAAATAGGATTTGAAAAAATTAAAGTTACAGTTAATTTTTGTAAAAAGTCAGTGAAAGATTCATGTTAACCGTGGGTTATAAATGGTTCAGCTCGTCCCTGTTGTTCAACCTTGTCTCAAGCATTCCTGGCAAATTGTACGACATTGTTCTAGGACAGCATCATCAAAGGCAATCTAAACTCTCAATTCAAAATATGGACCTTCACCTAGTCATTGATCCTCGACAATATCAATGTCTCTGGTTCTATTTTGGTTGCTCTGTGATTGAAGCCTCATCTTCTACCATGTCAGCCATTGTAACTGAGGGCCAGGTTCTAGGATCAAATATCTCCCATCTTTTGGAGTTATATGACAATGTGGAGCCCAGTTATTAAGCATCTGTTTGACATATGATGAGTGTAAGTCATACCTTGTTACTGCTTCCTTAAACCTCTTTAAATCCTGTGCCTCTATAGGTTGCCATTTGAATTCTTGATAACCCTGTGGCCTAACTCTCTCCAGCCAGTGTTTAACCATGCTAGTTGCAGCTTCTGTGCCCTCAGGCTCTGGTCAGTAAAAGAGTGTACCTCTGAAATGCATTCATCAGCGTGTGTGTGTGTGTGTATGTGTGTGTGTGTACATGTGCACACGTATACACACACACACACACACATGGAAGCCAGAAGACTCTTTAGTCTGATTTAGCAAGCACTACCCACTTTTTAATTTTTGTTTTTGTTCTGTTTGTTTGTTTGTTTGTTTGTTTGAGACAGGGTCTCATTATGTAGTCCTGGCAGTCCTGGAACTCACTATGTAGATCAGGCTGTCCTCAAACTCACAGAGATCTGTATCTGCCTCCCTTCTGGGGTTAAAGGTGTGTATGGCCACACCAGCTTTGTTCTTGTTTTATTTACTTTTATGTTTTGTGTTTGGATGTTTGTTTGAATGTGTGCAGTGCCCAAGGAAGCCAGAAAAGGGTGTCAGAGCCCCGTGGAAATGGAGTTATAGAGAGAGCAGTTGTGAGCTGCTAGGTAGATATTGAGAATCAAACCTAGGTCCTCTGTAAGAGCAGCCAGTGCTCTTAGCCACTAAACCACTCTCCAGCCCTTGCTTTCTTTGACATGGGGTCTCCTACTGTCCTGGCTGGCCTGCAGCTGATCCTCCTCTTTCACTTCCCAAGTGCCATAATTGCTGACGCACACCACCACACCGGCTTTGTGCAGTGCTAGGTTTATATCTCAGGCTTCATAAACGCCAGGCCAGCGTACTGTCCACTCAGCAATTCCCCCAACCTCAATAACCTTGTGTGGGAACTTCTCTTCAGCACCTTCTCTTGCTTATTTCTTTGGAAAGAAAGCTGCTTTTCCAGACTCCAGAAGTCAATAGCCCGAGACAGTTTGCTAGTGTCTCTGCGCCCTCTGCTGTTGGCTCTCTGTAATATTTTGAAACTCATTATGAGTTCCTCAACAGATCATTCCTGTTAGGTTCTCTTCCTTCTTCCCCGGGCCTCTTCACTTGCCTCTGCTGTCCTTGATCTGGGTTTTAGTCTTCTTACTCTGGGACTCTGCCTTAGACTGGGACAATGCTAGTCAACCTCAGGGTTCTTGGAACCAGAGAACTGGAGAGATGCTCAGCTTGTGAAAGTGTCCTCCGAGCAAACCTGACAATCTGTGATGGATCCCTCCATCTATGTAAAAAGCCAGATGCAGCAGTATGCATCTGTGATCCAATGCACATTGAGGACAGAGAGGGGAAGATAAGAGAATCAAAGATAGCTGACAACGACGACCACGACGACGACAACAACAACAACAACAACAATAACGAGAACAGTTCTTGGAATTAACTGAATTAACTGGCAGTGATGGCTCATACTTATAAGCTTAGATCTTGAGTGGCTGAGGCATCAGGATTGCTGTGAGTTAGGGTCAGAGCAGATTACACAGTAAATTGCTGGGATTTGAACTCAGGACCTTCAGAAGAGCAGTCAGTGCTCTTAACCACTGAGCCATCTCTCCAGGCCAAGACATTTCTATTGAGATTAGTTGAGTCTCCAAGTATCTCAGAACTTTTTTGTTTTTTGTTTTGTTTGTTTGGTTTTTGAGACAGGGTTTCTCTGTAGCCCTGGCTGTCCTGGAACTCACTCTGTAGACCAGGCTGGCCTCGAACTCAGAAATCCACCTGCCTCTGCCTCCAAGTGCTGGGATTAAAGGCGTGCGCCACCACTGCCCAGCAGTATCTCAGAACTTGACCCAGTGGCTAGCCCACACACCCTGTGCCTGCCCCCTGCCCTAGCCAGGGGATGACATATTGTTCACATGCTCCTTGCTCAACTAAGGGACTGCATGGGTGATTGGAGCCACACTCTGTCTGCCTCTGGCTTCTGCTTTGTTAGCTCTTGACAGTCTCCTGGTCATTAGCCCGACTGGTGTAGCTACAGACCTCATGGAGGCTGCTGTCTGTGTTGCCTACTTTTTGTGTCAACTGGATATAGATGGAGTCATTGGACAATAGAACCTCAATTGAACATCCCTGTCCACCCCAAGATTGGCCTGTAGGCAAGACTATGGTGCATTTTCTGGACAGATGGTTGATGTGGGAGGGCCCAGTTCAGTATAGGTGGTGCCATCCCTTAGCTGGTGGTACTGGGTGCTAGAAGAAAGCAGGCTGAGCAAACTTTGTGGAGCAAACGACTAAGTAGCACTCCCCCTTGGCCTCTGCATCAGTTCCTGCCTCCAGGTTCCTACCCTGTTTAAGTTCCTGCTCTGACTTCCCTTAGAAACAGAGCGTGACCTTAGAGTAGGCTGAAATGTAAGATGAAACCCTGTCATCTCTGGGCTGCTTAGGCCATGGTGCTCACCCAGGGATCCCTACACTGCAGTGCTGACGAGTCTTATGGTAACCTGGAATAAGCTGGCATTATCTGAAAGGAGGGAACCTCAACTGAGAAAACGTCTCCCTAAGATCCAGTTCTAGGGCATTTTCTTACTTAGTCACTGATGGAGGAAAGCCCAGCCCATTGTGGGTGGTGCCATCCCTGGGCAGGTGGACCTGGGGTCTATAAGAAAACAGGCAGAGGGGCTGGAGAGATGGCTCAGCGGTTAAGAGCACTGACTGCTCTTCTGAAGGTCCTGAGTTCAATTCCCGGCAACCACATGGTGGCTCACAACCATCTGTAACAAGATCTGGCGACATTTTCTGGAGTGTCTGAAGACAGCTACAGTGTACTTACATATGATAAATAAATCTTAAAAAAAAAAAAAGAAAAGAAGAAAAAGAAAGCAGGCAGAGCACGCCATAATAATCAAGTCAATAGCCAGCAGCTGTCCACGGTCTCTGCATCAGCTTTTGCTTCCAGGTTCTGGCCCTACCTGAGTTCTTGTCCTGACTTCCTCCAGGGATGAAGTACAATGTGGAATGTAATCCAAACAAACCCTTTCCTCCGCAACCTGCTTTTGGTCATGGTGTTTCATCACAACAATGGCAACCCTAATGGGACAACCGCTATGTGTAACAAATGCCCCAAGTATCCTGGCTGCTGTGGTGTCGCTTCTAGAAATTTGGCATTTGTCACTGGGCTCACGTTAGAAACACTGACCATAGGGCTTTGTCTACTACTTTACTTGGTTTTTTGTTGTTGTTGTTTTTTGGTTTTTTTTTTTTTTTTGAGACTGGGTTTCTCTGTATAGCCCTGGGAACTCACTTTGTAGACCAGGCTGGCCTCGAACTCAGAAATCTGCCTGTCTCTGCCTCCCAAGTGCTGGGATTAAAGGCGTGCGCCACCACCACCCCGCTACTACTTTACTTAATTACTATCCTATGTGATCTCCTTGCTTACTACTTTGCTTGAATACTTTGTCTTTGATCTGAGAACTGACCATGTTTTGGATGTACCTAGAATGATATAGAAGCAGGCCGGAGAAAAATAAACCTGCTTCAGCCTCAGCACGGGCTGGAGTCCTGTTTTGGTTCTGTCTAGTTGTTTTCCTTCTTTCTCAATCCTCACTCCCTCCCTTGAGACCCTGTTGACTGACTGAGCTGGCTTGGTCATCTCACAAAAGGAGAATGATTGTCTACACATGACGGTAGAGCCTTGCTCCCAAATCACAAAGGTCCCTTCTGTGATTCACATACAGGCCTGCCAAATGCTCTAAACAGCATCCCTATCTGTCCCCAACTCCCCAAGTATCATCCATCTGGTCATATTGTTCAAGAGGTGGACCAGCCTGCAGAGCAGCCAGGACCTGCTGAAAAACCTTTTCCTGTTTTAGACCCGACTCAGGGCAGCAGCTTTCCAAGTCACGTGGTAAATGGGCCTGAGTGACGCACCCGAGTGAGGAATGTGCTGTCTCCAGAATCCAAGTAGGCCTTCTAAACGTTAAGGTTCTTTCTTGATGTTGAGAGGGGCCAGATGCAATAACTTATCTTTCAATTTAAAAGGAATACCTCCACATGCCCCAAATCACTGGACTTCTAAAAATTTCACTGAAGTGAAAGGCCCTTGAATTTTGGGTAGATTTATTTCCCATTCTTGATGTGCACACGTGTTAGCAACAAATTCAAACTGACTGCTACCTCCTGCTCACTTGGTTCAATTAGCACAAAGTCGTCAATACAGTGTGAACCAACATGATTTTTTTTTTTAAGATTTATTTATTTATTATATGTAAGTACACTGTAGCTGTCTTCAGACACTCCAGAAGAGGGCACCAGATCTCGTTATGGATGGTTGTGAGCCACCATGTGGTTGCTGGGATTTGAACTCTGGACCTTCAGAAGAGCAGTCGGGTGTTCTTACCCACTGAGCCATCTCACCAGCCCCCAACATGATATTTTGTGGAAGAGACAGATGATCAGGACCCCTTCTAACTAAGTTATGACACAGGGGTGGAGAGTTAATATATCCTTGAGGCAAAGCTGTAAAGATAGACTGTTGTCCTTGTCAACTGAAAGTGAATTGCTTCTGGTGGCTCTTATGAACAGGTACTGAGAAAAAGGCATCTGCTAGATCAATAGCTGAATACTATGTGCCAGGAGATGTGTTAATTTGCTCAAGTAAGGAAACGACATCTGGTAGAACAGCTGCAGTCAGTCACTGCTTGATTAAGATTGCAATAGTCAACTGTCATTCACCAGGATCCACCTGACTTCTGCACTGGCCAGATAGGAGAGCTAAAGGGAGATGTGGTGGAAACCACCACCCCTGCATCTTTCAAGTCCTTGATGGTGGCACTAATCTCTGCAATTCCTCCAGGAATATAATACTGTTTTTGGTTCACTATTTTCCCTGGCAGAGGCAACTCTAAAGGCATCCATTTAGTCTTTTCAGCCATAATAGCCCTCACTCTACAGGTCAGGGAATCAATGTGAGAATTCTGCTGACTTCTAAGTATATCTACCCCAATTATACATTCTGGAACTGGGGAAATAACCATAGGATGAGTTCAGGAACCCACTGGGCCTACTGTGTGTTGGACTTTAGCCAAAATGCCATTAATCATCTGACCTCCATAAGTCCCTACTTTAACTGGAGGGCCACAGTGGTTTTTTTGGGGGGGATATCCTGGAGCCAGTGTTAATTCAGAATCAATATTCAATTGACCCCAGAAAGTCTCTTGTTTCGTTTCCTCCAGTGTATTGTTGCTCTTGTAAAAGGCCTTATGTCCATCTGAAAAGGAGTGGAGAAAGGCTAACTGTATAACTATTAGGTATTTTATTAAGGTCTTTCCTCAGGGGAACCTGGCTATATTTTCATTCAAAGGGTTCTGGGTCTGCAAACTGGCTCAAGTCTGGAAATTGGTTCACAAGCCGAGATTCCCTTTTGCTATTATCCAGTATGGCCTTTCTTTCACTTGTTTGAAAATTGTTTCCATTTATACAGATCAAACAAAAATGCAGTAGGCTTCACATCTATTTCATGTATGGAAGCATCATGATTGAAAGACCCATACAAGTCATGCCACCATAAAGATCACTTTGTCTGTGCTGACCACTACAGGTCAGGCCATTCTGAACATTGCTTTGTCTGTGATGCTCATTATGGTAACTATGACCACCATGCCATTGGCCATTCAGTGATGTCATTGGGTCCCTGCTACTTTGGGACCCAATTAAACCCATTTAATTGAATTCATCCAACTAAACAGCAGCACCTCCAACCCTAAGGTTGGGTACAAGGAAAAGGGCACAACAATATGCTGCTGATGCCTCTCGAAATTCTGCATTTTATAGGCCTAGTAAGGGGCATTCTCTAGGCCTTCCCATTGGGGAGGGCTATGTTTTACACAGTATACTCATCCAGCATTGCAATTTTCCTAAATATTAAAATTCCCTCATCAGACAAGGTGGTGGTGATGTAGGTCTTTAATCTGAGCTCTCTGGGGGCAAGGCAGGTGGCTCTCTATGAATCTGAAGCCAGCCTGGGCGACAAAGCTAGTTTCAGAACAATCAAGGCTATACAAAGAAACCTTGTCTCAAAAACCAAAACAACAACAAAATCTCTCATCAACATTAATTCAAGGTTTATCAGGCATCTCTAACTCCTTTTCAGTAGGCAATCTTTTGACAAATGCTTCAATCTTTTGACACCTTTAACAGTGTCCACTTCTATATTACACTGAGAACCTCCACTCACTGGCCCACATCAATAAACTCAGCCTGATCTGGTTTTATGTTCCTTCCATCATTATCCCATGCTCTTTTTTGTTTTTTAATAAGATTTATTTATTTAATTTATAAAAGTACACTGTCACTCTCTTTAGACACACCAGAAGAGGGCATCAGATCCCATTACAGATGATTGCGAGCCACTTGTGGTTGCTGAGAATTGAACTCGGGACCTCTAGAAAAGGAATCAGTGCTCTTAATGCTTAGCCATCTCTCCAGGCCCCTATACTCATAAAATCCATTCCCACACATATTTGCCCAGAGTTCTGTTTGAATAAGTTAGCAAACCCCTTAAGCTCCTTAATAGTGTAGGGCAACTCCATGAGAACTACACTTTCTACATCCCCTCTAGGAGCCTGATTAGCCCTAAGTGTAAGCAGATCTTAGGCAACTATTGGTGGGCACTGAGGGACACTGGTATTGTCCTGCCTCGCATCTCCTTCAGAGAAAAATCACTGCTGCCTTAGCAGGCAATAAAGGATTAATCCCTCCCTGAAAGTTGAAAAGGGCCACATTTAAGGGGGAGGGCACGGAAGTACATCTTCTTCTAAGACTTGGGGAGGCTACTTCCTCAGGTGAGATAAATCCTTGAGAATCTAGGGTTCGAAGTTCTTAGATTCAATAGGGTCCTCCTACCCACTCCCATCCCAAGTTACATGACACCCTTCTTTCCCAATTAATCCCCCTATTCAACACCAACATCTGCTGAGGCTGGAACTTGAATTTTCGCTGTAATTCAGCCAACCTGTGAGGACTTCAGTTTGATTTTCTGCAACTTGAGCTCTGTGGCTGCTGGAGAGGAGGTGCTTTTCCAGAACACACATAGAAACCTTTTGTGGTGGTCTGAATGAAGATGGCCCCCATAAACTCATAGGGAGTTGCATTATTAGATGTGTGGCCTTGTTGAAGAGGGGGTATTGATGAGTGAACTTTGAGGTCTCCGATATACAAGCCAAGCCCAGTGTCTCTCTCTTCCTGCTGCCTGTGGATCAAGATGTAGAACCCTCAACTGTTCCAGCACCATGTCTGCCTGCATGCTGCCATGCTTTCTCCTATGATGATAGTGGACTAAATCTCTGAACCTGTAAGCCAGCCCTAATTAAATGCTTTCCTTTATAAGAGTTGCCTTGGTCATGGTGTCTCTTCACAGCAACAAAACCCTAAGACATTTAGACTGCTTATACATATCTGGAATCATATAAATAGCTTAAAGTCAGCTTTATCCGTGAGTTGATTGTTGTCTACTGTATTCTGAGATGCTACAAGTTGGTTAATTTTATCTCAGAGCTCATTTTTCAGTTTATTTTGAGATGCAAAAATAAACTGATGCGACCAACCAGCAGCACCATTTTCCTTTTTCCCACAAATTGTCAAAAGTTTTATTTACAAGTCACCAAATTCATCGCCTCTCACAATTGGTAAACCAGGGTAATCAAAAGCATTTGGCTCCTTAAGTCTGTAAACTAGTTCACAGCATGGGCATTTGGTCTCCAGAGCTTCTAGGAGAGGTTTCAGTAACCGTCGTGCTGGCAAATTGGACATCCTATTCCAGTTATGTAAAAAATTCATCCTTATATTTCTGTACCTCTAGAACTACTTCTGGCATCAAGATTTGTATTAGTCAGGGTTCTCTAGGAACAGAACTTATAGAATGAATACACACATGAGTATATATGTATACACACATATATACATAAAGGGGATTTGTTAGAATGGCTTACAGGCTGTGGTCCAGCTACTCCAACAATGGAAGGTCCCAGAATCCAGTTTTCCAGTGCATAAGGCTGGATGTCTCAGTTTCAGTTTCTGTTAATTCCAGATGTAGTCAACTCGACAACCAAGAATGGCCACCATACTCAGATTCTGCTCAACTCTATCCACAGACACCTTAGGCATTTAATGAATTTTTTCCTGAACTGCAGTACAAGATGGATCTACCTTGAGTTTATATAATCTCTCTCTTCCCACTTTGAGGCTAACAGCACTTGAGGCTAATGTATTCTCAGAAAATGTAATGCACCAGGGGTCATTACAGCATTATTAATGCTGCTGGATTCACAACGTACATTCCAAACCACCTCAGTGCCCAGCCATCAGCCTTTCCCCATCTTTCTACCTTACCTGAAGTTAAGGGAGTTTAAAAGCTGAGCTGAGTTAAGATGCTCTTTATTAACAACCGGATGTCATGCTCCTGGCTCGATGGCGCTCCAGATCCTTTTCTTTTCTTTCTTTCTTTTTTTTTTTTTTTATTTGTTTTGTTTTGTTTTTGTTTTTTGAGACAGGGTTTCTCTGTGTAGCCCTGGCTGTCCTGGAACTCACTATGTAGACCAGGCTGACCTCGAACTCAGAAATCCACCTGCCGCTGCCTCCCCGAGTGCTGGGATTAAAGGCATGGTGTGAGCCACCACCACCCGGCGCTCTTTTTCTTTTAAACTTGTTGTCATCAACGTTGTTGTTGTTGTTTTGGTTTTCAAGACAGGGTTTCTCTGTATAGCCCTTGCTGTACTAGAACTTGCTCTGTAGACCAGACTGGCCTTGAACTCAGATCTGCCTGCCTCTTCCTCCCACCTCCTGAATGCTGGGATTAAAAGTGTGCTGTCATCACCCAGCTAACCTTTTTTTTTTTTTAAGATTTATTTATTATTATATCTAAATTCACTGTAGCTGTCTTCAGACACACCAGAAAAGGGCGTCAGATCTCATTACAGATGGTTGTGAGCCACCATGTGGTTGCTGGGATTTGAACTCAGGACCTTTAGAAGAGCAGTCAGTGCTCTTAACTGCTGAGCCATCTCTCCAGCCCTAAACTTTTCTTTTTTTAATGTGTACTTTCCCTATAGGATGTCTGTTGCCATGTGTGTGACTGGTGCAGAGAAAGGCCAGAAGAGTGTGTTGGGTCCCCTGGAATTGGAGTTACAGATATGAGGTTGCCAAGAATGAAACTCTTGCCCTCTGAAAGCACAGCCAGAGCTCTTAAGCACTGAGCCACCTCTCCAGCCTTGCCCCAAGATTCCTCTATAGGAGCAATGACCTGCATGAAACAGGCATAGTAAACATCTTCCATTTGTCACCAGGGGTTTGCTGCCACTCACGAAGCCACATTAGTACCCAGAAGGGTGGGCACATGTGTTCTCCCCTGACTATGGGGCCCACCAATCCCCTTCTGAACCTCACATGCTGAGAAGCCAGAGCCAGACTTGGAGGAAGTGCCCAGAGGAAAGCAAACTGTTTACACACTGACTCTCTCCCCTGTGTTTTGCCAACATTCCACCTTCAAGTGTTCCTGAACTTCAGTCTTGAGGAGGCTGAGAGGCTCCACACCCAACCATGACAGACTTACCAGCCATGGGAATCTACCTGGTTTTGATATCAAATTTCCCCTAATGCCTCCTGAATCAAACAAAAGCTGAGACTGGAGGTGAGAGGACTTCCTGCCAATGGTGTATATGCCGGGGTTGGAGACACAGCTCAGCAGTTAGGAACACTTGTTACTCTGTAGAGGATCAGGACCCAATTCCCAGCACCCATATGGTAACTCACAACCATCTGTAGCCCCGGTTCCAGGACCCGATCTGCATGCAGGCGAAAAATTCATAAACATGAAGTAAAATAAAGAAATCTTTTTAAAAATAGTATTTATGGCCTAAAGTCAGGTGAGATTACAGTCTGTTTTATTTCTCTAGGGAGTTACTGAGGCTTTAGGCAAGTTTAGGTTCATAACTATTTGTGAGAGTTGAACTGAAGCTAAGTAAGCTAAGTAAGTCATCACGTAATTCACCAGAATAAAAAGAGAACGAGATCGTCAAGAGGTGGTGGAGCACATCTCTCATCACCACACTCAGAGGCGGAGACAGGGGAATCTCTGTGAGTTTGAGGCCAGCCTGGTCTACAGAGTGAGTTCTAGGACATGCAGGGATACACCAAGAAAAAAAACGAGAGAGAGAGAGAGAGAGAGAGAGAGACTATATAATTATTTCAATGGAACAGAAGTAGAGTGTGCTAACATTTAACAGCCATGTATGAATAAATTATTTTTAAAATTATCACACTGGAAGCCTGGAGAGATGGCTCATCGGCTTAGGCCACTCGTTGCTCTTGCAGAGAGGATGGGTTCAGTTCCCAAGGTGGATCACAGCATCTGTAACTCCAGTTCCTGATGCTGTGATCTGATGAGTCATGGTTGGAGAGGTCACATAGGTGTTCATTTGACTAAGCAACAGTAGTGTGGTGTTGTGTTCACACACACACACACACACACCTATGACCTCTCCAACCATGACTTTTTAAACCAGGTTTACATCACCAGGCAAGAATTCCCTCCTGTAGAAAGGACCTCGGATCTAATAATAAAGCCATTGGTTACCACATAAACAGTCACACCACTACTGTACTGTGGGCACATCTTGCCCAGAAACTTAGTACTGCAGCATCCAACACTGACCACTGGATAAGCTACTGATGACTTCTTTCCCCCAGTGACCTATGTGATACCTTTTGGCTATGAGTTAGCCGCTAGGAAAGAAATTTTCAGGTCAGCTCCAACTTGATTTCTCTATTTTGAGTCTTCACAGTACTACGGATCCTCCTGCCTCCAGAATCTAAGATTACAAGCATACACCACCATACTGTTTAGGTAGTGCTGGGGGTGGGGGATCTACCAACCAACGGAGCCATATCCTCCACCTGTACCCCCACCCCATCCTGAATGGGTCAGAGTACTGAGTACTGAAGCTAAGTATTCATACATATGAAGCTTTTATACCTCTCCACCTCCCTTTCTGAGACAGGGTCTTCCCAAGCAGCCTTGGCTGGCCTGGAACTCACTAAGTAGAGGAGGCCAGTCTCAAACTCCCAGAGATCTGCTTGCCTCTGCCTGCCAGGTGCTGGGATTATGGACATGTGCCACCATCAGGCCTGGCTCCCATATTCTAATCAAGCTTTATTTGTCATTATAATTATAGATTCCCACATAGTTATAAGAGTCAAGATCAGGCTGGGCGTGGTAGCACATGCCTTTAATCCCAGCACTCGGGAGGCAGAGGCAGGCGAATTTCTGAGTTTGAGGCCAGCCTGGTCTACAAAGTGAGTTCCAGGACAGCCAGGGCTATACAGAGAAACCCCATCTCGAAAAACAAAACAAAACAAAACAAAACAAGAGACAAGATCAGGCCACTGTCCCTTTTAAACACTTCCACAGCAGCAGTACTTACAGAGGTCTAGTACAATATCACAACCAGGATTTTAACACCAACACAGCCAATATAAGAAGTTTGTTTGTTTGTTTGTTTGTTTGTTTGCCATTCCCCAGCCCATGCTGGCTTCACAGACAACTGCCTTGAGCTCCCAAGTGTTGGAATAAGAGCCATGTGTCACGGTGTTAATATGCAGACCATTCCTGTCACTCCCAGAGTCCCTTAGATGCCAGACTCACTTTGTCCCTTTACCCTGACCTCTTAACTGTTTGCATGAAGTGGTGAGTTTATTACTGTAATTTTGTCATTTCAAGAATGTCCTATACACGGGGCCATGCATTGTGTAACCTTTTACACTGGACTTTTGTCACCGGGCATGTTTTTCAGGTTGTTGTGTATCAATACTTCCTCCTTACTGCTGAGTAATAAGTATGGCGTGACAAGGATTGCTAAAGTCTGTTTAATCATTCTCAAGCTTCAAGGGCATCGGAGTCGTTTTCCTTCCAGTTTTGCCTATTCCAAAAACAACTGCAAAAAGCATTTCTATACAGATTTTCCTGTGCACTAGCCTCACTTTTACAACCGACCCCGAGGCTAGGCTAGGATAGATGGCTATGCTTTTTGTTTCTCTCCTTCCTTTGCTTTGTTAATAGCTCACATTTATGGCGTGTCTGTTACATGCCAGACCCTGTTCTAAGAACTTTACAGGCATCACTTACTTCTCACAATTACTATCTTGGGTATGAGTTAGTGTCTTCCCCACTGGGCAGATGTGGGAACTAATGACAAGAGAGACACACAGCCAGCTTGTGCTAGCATTGAGCCCTTGTAACCTGGGCTGCCCCTTCACCAGTATGTTACACAGCCAGGCTCCAGTTGACCCAACTTCTTTCCTTATGGAGTGGCCCAAGCCCTTCATTCGGGGAGGATCTAAACTTTTGGATGCAGCACCCAGGAGTGTTGCCCTGTGCCGTATCCCCTCTCCTCCCTGACCCCATGACAACACCATTTCCCATCATTTAACATCTTTTCTGCCTGATTACCCAATGGTTTAAAGAGCTCAGAAAAAGCCAGGTAGTCCAATTGAGTTCCTGCATATCAGAGCAAATCTTTTTGGAGTGCTGTTCTAGTTTGTTTTCCATTGCTGTGATAAACACCTCGGCCAAAAGCTACTTGAAAAGGATTAATCACAGTCCATCACTGAGAGAAGCCAAGGCAAGAACTCAACCAGGGTAGGGACATGGAGGCAGGAACTCACGCAGAGACCATGGAGGAATACTGCTTACTGGCTTGCTCTCCGGGTCATATAACTTAAACCTCCCAGAATCACCTGCCGAAGGATGGAACTGCCCACAGTGGTGTGGGTCTTCCCACATCAATCATTATCAGGAAAACTCCCACAGGCCTATATGATGAAGGCATTTCATCATAAAGAGATGAGAGGCCGGGCGTGGTGACGCACGCCTTTAATCCCAGCACTCGGGAGGCAGAGGCAGGCGGATTTCTGAGTTCGAGGCCAGCCTGGTCTACAAAGTGAGTTCCAGGACAGCCAGGGCTACACAGAGAAACCCTGTCTCGAAAAACCAAAAAAAAAAAAAAAAAAAAAAAAAAAAAAAGAGATGAGAGAATGAGGTTCCCTCTTCCCAGACGACCCTTGTTTGTGTTGACTTGACAAAAACAAACAAATAAAAACCCCTACCCATCACAGGTACCAAACCTATAAACCAGTAGACTCCCAAGTCATGGCATACAAGCTAAACTGTCATAAATGGGTCATAAGGTATAATAATCAGAGGCTCCACTTTGGCCTGGACCTCTTCCACCTGAGGCTCATCATGTGTTCTGAGAGAGAAAGGATAGTATAGAAGGGTCGTTGGTTCAAGCCATGTGTTCTGTTGCGGGCACTCCAACCTCCCAAGGCTTGCAATAGCCTGTTTCTACAAAGCCAGCTACTTCTGTGTCTTGACCCTATGGGTCTTCGTGGAATAGCTAAGAAGTATGAATCCCAGAGCCAAGATGTCTGGGTTTGAAAAACAGGTATCACTACTCATTCCACTACCATTCGTTGCCTTTAGACCATTTACAAACGCTTGTCTGTGACCAGGTTCCCATATTCACTACTCATTCCACTACCATTCATTGCCTTTAGACCATTTACAAAGGCTTGTCTGTGACCAGGTTCCCATATTCACTACTCATTCCACTACCATTCATTGCCTTTAGACCATTTACAAAGGCTTGTCTGTGACCAGGTTCCCATATTCACTACTCATTCCACTACCATTCGTTGCCTTTAGACCATTTACAAACGCTTGTCTGTGACCAGGTTCCCATATTCACTACTCATTCCACTACCATTCATTGCCTTTAGACCATTTACAAAGGCTTGTCTGTGACCAGGTTCCCATATTCACTACTCATTCCACTGCCATTCATTGCCTTTAGACCATTTACAAAGGCTTGTCTGTGACCAGGTTCCCATATTCACTACTCATTCCACTACCATTCGTTGCCTTTAGACCATTTACAAAGGCTTGTCTGTGACCAGGTTCCCATATTCACTACTCATTCCACTGCCATTCATTGCCTTTAGACCATTTACAAACGCTTGTCTGTGACCAGGTTCCCATATTCACTACTCATTCCACTACCATTCGTTGCCTTTAGACCATTTACAAAGGCTTGTCTGTGACCAGGTTCCCATATTCACTACTCATTCCACTACCATTCGTTGCCTTTAGACCATTTACAAAGGCTTGTCTGTGACCAGGTTCCCATATTTGACGGGTTACTATGAGGATTAGAAGAAATCATACAGAGCACTCTACATACTGGGTGTTCTAGTTGGGTTTGTTTCCTTGTTTGTTTGTTTTGTTCTGTTCTTTTTACAACTTGACACAAGCTATAGTTATCTTGGAAGAGAAACCCCAATTGAAGTCTTCTGCAGGCAATCTGAGGACCATTTTTCAGATTGATGATTGAGGTGGGAGGGCCCCAGCCCACTGTGGGCCGTGTTACCTCTTAGTAGGTAGCCCTGGGTGGTATAAGAATGCAGGCTGAGCAAGCCAGTAGTCCTCACTTCTCCAGGGCTTTATTTCCTGCCTTGGCTTTCCCCTGAAGATGGACTGTAACATGTAAGCCAAAGAAACCCTTTCCTCCCCAAGCTGCTTTTGGTAATGCAGTTTTACCACAGCAATAGAAAACCAACTAATCGAGCCTCTGAACTGAGAGAGTTGGTCAGAAACCACAAAATGTGGAACACCATAACCACATCTGAAACACACCAGATGCCCACAGATGGTAGACAGGGGTGGCAGGGGGATGGAACAAGGCAAGCAAAGAAACCAAAACCACATTTCTTTGTAGAGGGAACAACACATCTCTACACCTTCTCTGCTGGAAGAGAGCCAGTGTAAGCAGCCCTTCACAGGTGGCAAGTTGGTTTGGTAGCTTCTGTGTGCCAAGCAGACCTTCAGCACCAACCCCATCTGGGGTGAGTTGGTAAGGGGTGTTCTATGCTGTAGAGGGGTATTGGCAACATAGAAGTCTGGGAAGGAAATGAATGTCATCACTGAAGCAGGTGTGTCTTGTCTGCTCATCAGGAGTGGCTTCCTGAGGGCTGATGGGGAGTGGCTCTCTAGCCTGGGTTTTGCCCAGGAGGTCCATTTACAGGCCTCCTTCCCAGCCCCTCTTTCCCTAGCCCTCTGATGTTGCCGCACCCCAGTCTTTGTACCTAACCAAAACCTATGCCCTGTGCTGTGTCAGCCCCAGTAAAGACACGCTCAGGTTGGAATTTGCCCAGTGGAGGATTTTTTTGTCTCCACTAACTTCTAAGACCATCTCTCAAGGAGTTTATCTATTTTTAAATTTATTTTTATTTATGTGTCTGGAGCTAAAGTCACTCAGTAAGGATTCTGGGAACTGAACCTAGACCCCTGAAAGAGCAGCCACTACTTTGAGCATCTCTCCAGCCCTCTATTTATATATGTGTGTTAAGAGACACTTATTCATTATTTGAATCTGATGCAAAGACCACAGATTTACTCATGCACACATGGAATATACATGGATATAAAAATATGTAAATAAATGTAAAAAAAATTTTTTTTTTTTCTGAGACAGGGTTTCTCTGTGTTGCCCTGGCTGTCCTGGAACTCACTTTGTAGACCAGGCTGGCCTCGAACTCAGAAATCCGCCCACCTCTGCCTCCCGAGTGCTGGGATTAAAGGCGTGCGCCACCACGCCCGGCTGCAACCAGTACTCTTAACTGCTGAGCCATCTCATTGACCCTCTCTCTCTGACATAGTTACTGTAGAGCTCACTGGTGCCAAGCACAGAAACATTGCTGTGCCACAGGGTCCCCAGAAATCAGTCTCAAAAGGGCAGTGCCTTAAATCCCAGCACTGTGGAGGTGAATCTCCGTGAGTTCAAGGCTATCCTGGTCTACATATCGAGTTCCAGGCTAGCCAGAGCTGCATAATGAGACTCTGTCTCAAAAGGGGAGAGGGGCTTTACTACTGCAACAGCTACAGTTATATTTAGCACTCACTCTGGGTGCTTCTTGCATATTTTTCTCTCTCAGTTTTTCAAACAAGCTATTCTGTCTCTCTTGCAGAGATAAAACTGAGGTACAGAAAGGTTAAATCCTGTGCCCCAATTCGTACCTAGTAACTGCGGAAGCCAGAACACAAACACAGGCAGTGTAGTTCTAAAAGCTTTGTGGTTTATCTTTTCATAATGGGTCTCTGAGCTGCAGGTGTACAGAGGGAACACCCCCACACACATCCCCTGTACTCCCACAACCCCACCCCACCCCCGTAAGCCAGGCTGGAATGTTCTCTTCTGTGTCTGTCATGCTTGAGTACTCCTGAATCCTCTGCCGTGGGCGGAGAAAGGAGAGGTTGCCCACAAGCTGGCGCAAACCTCCCTCTGCCCTCAGCGCAGTCTCACACTCGCGCTTGAGAGCGCGAGGATCTGCGCTGACTCTATGGGTAAATCAGTTAATCCCTGGCTTGGGGGGAAGGATGAGTCATAAGGTCACCTGGTGTCCCATGATCCTGTGTTGTTTGTTGAGACCCAGAAGCTCCCAGTGGTTCTCAAGGTAAGAGCTAGTACTTTCTGAAGAGAGCTATGTCCACACCCTCAAGGTCGCCAGAGCCATTGCCACGGCTTGCCGGCCTCATAGATAGCCTGGTTTGCTGAGCACCGCTGGATCTGCTGAGTCACAGGCCCAGGTGGCAAATGTGACTGGACTTCATCTGGAAGCAGTCAGAGAGCTTTCCTGTCCGACTCGGAGGACACTGCCCCTACCCCTCAAGTTCCAAGTGATACCCTGGAAGCACTGGGCCTGGGGACTTCTGCAGCTACGCCCCACACTCCACACCCCACATCTGCCTTCCCTGCTCAGCCAGAGCTCACTGTGCAAGGCTTACAGGCACACGCAGAACAGGCACACGCAGAACAGGCACACGCTTGGTCTTGGTTGCAAAGACACTTGAGAGAAACTAACCTTTTGCTTCTCACCAAATACTATTGTTTAAAAAGTGCTAGCGGGGCAGTGGTCTTTAATCCCAGCACTTGGGAGGCAGAGGCAGGCGGATTTCTAAGTTCGAGACCAGCCTGGTCTACAGAGGGAGTTCCAGGACAGCCAGGGCTATACAGAGAAACCCTGTCTCGAAAAAAAAACAAACAAACAAACAAAAAAAAAAAGAAGTGCCGAATGGACTGACAGCCCTCTAAGCAGTAATCCCAAACAGTATGACTGGACGGGGCCTAGTGTGAAGAGCTATCTATGAGACTGAGGGACGTTAGTGCCCAGCGAGGTAGAGGCTCCAGGCCCAAGAATCTGAAGCTGGGTTCTGCCAAGAGTGACTTGACTTTAGGTAACTCTCCCTTTCTCAGCAGCCGCTTCCTGGTTTGTGAATTGGAGCTAATGGGAGCACCCACTTTATAGAGTTGTTTGGGGATTAAGGAGGACTACATAAAGAGCTTAGAGAAGTTAGTGTCAGCCTTTATGGGAGTGGGTGTGGTTCATCCTTCTACGCCAAAGGGTTTAGAACAGTGCTGAGGAGGCATTAAGCGTTTAACAACCAGTAACTGTTATTACTGCCTATATTTTGCCTGCTGGACATTCCAGGTCGTTGCACGAGGCTATAATTCCCATGAGGCTCAGTATGCCACTTTTACCTTTGATGGGTATTGGCAAATAGGCCCCATGGACCCATTCACAAGCCCTGAAGAGTGTGCCCTTTCTTCATAGTCTCGCCAATGCTGAGGCTTATTGTTTTGAAGGTTTATTTTCTTTTTAATGATGCGTAGCTGTGTCTTCCGTTTGTGGGTATGTGTAGGTGCCCACAGAGGCCAGAGGCATCTGATCCCCTGGAGCTAGGATTACAGGTAGTTGTAAGCTGCCTGGGAACCAAACTTGGGTCCTCTGGAAGAGACTTATGTAATCATAACTGCAGAGCCATCTCTCCAGCCTTACTGGGTTTTAATCCTTACCATGTTTGCTCATCTTCTAGGCAGCATCATTATTATATTCTCACACTATTTCAATTTTTAAATTATGCTTAAGACATATGTGTCTTAAGCTCAATATAAAGCTTAGACACATATGACTATCAACCTTCATCACCAAAAGAAAAGGCAAATAAATACATAAGTGTAAAATCTATAAACACTATGAAAAGCAAAATATCTCTAAAATCCAAGCTTTCAAAAGCCAGGCATGGTGGCCCGGGATGGGATACCAGCACCAGAGAGATGGAGATAGAGGGGCTGCCTCAGGTTCCAGGCCATCCAGAGCTACCTGGGAGAGGGGTGGGCCGGGGAATAGCTCAGAGAGTGCTGGCTTGGAGGCACGAGGTCCTGGGTTCACCCCTCAACACCCACAAACCACGGCAAAGCAGCAGGATTAGAGGTGCAAGGTCATCTCCACTATGCACTGAGTTTGAGGCCAGCCTGGGCTACGTGAAAAGCCACCTTAACACACACGCGAGCACACACACACACACACACACGTGAGCGCGCGCACACACACACACACACGCGAGCACACACACACACACACACACACACACGTGAGCGCGCGCGCACACACACACACGAGCACACACACACACACACACAGGAAAAAAGGTGACTATTGTTAGTTATACTTATATGGTAAAAGAAGGTTTATCTCTACAAATTATTTTCTGTTTGCCTATAAATACATAATTGTATATGATATTTAGTCTATCTCATTTAAATTCATACATACATATATAATATACACACATATGTATATGTATGTATATATATTTTTTTTAAATTGAAATGAGGTCATAGTTTTCTCCTCTACCCAACTAACTGCATTTCTTTTTCTTTTCCGTTTCTTTTTTTTTTTTTACACAGAGCACTTCACAAATTCCTGTGCCATCTTTGCATAGGACCATGCTAATCTCTGTATCATTCCATTTTTAGTATCCTGGCTGAGGAAGCAGCTGTATTTCGTGGCTGTCCCTCCATGTCATCCACACACAGACTGCTTCTTGGTGGCTTGATACTGCACATTTACCAAGACGCAGTCATATCAGGGCAGTATCTCTGCTCCGCATCGGCTGCTCAGGTTTTTTCATTGTTGTGGGGTGCTACAGGGATCACCCTGTTCACGCTGCCCTGTTTCAATAGAGATCTCAGGAAATTTGCTAAATGTGTGCATCCTAGAATCACCCCACCATTTTATACTTTTGATAATAAAATAGAAATGCCGGTTCCCACCCACTTCTAACCTTGAATGTTATCAGCTTTAAAGTTTTACTGTTTATTGAAGGGTGGCTGTGTGGTGTCAGGCACCTATGTGTTGATTAGAGGAAACCTTCTGGGAGGGTTTTCTCTGCTTCCACACCGTGGGTCCAGGGTGCCAGACTTGATAATAAGTCCCTTTACCCCTGTCTCCTCAGCTTTTTGTTGTTGTTGTTTGTTGTTATATCACTGAGACAGAGTCTATGTAGCTCAGGCTGGCCTCAAACCCTGAATCTTCCTGCTTCAGGCCCCTAGGTGCTAGGGTCACAGGGGTGCACCATCTACCCAGACAGATACTTTGTAATTTTGACATTCATGCTCACTAGTGCTTTAACACGTATTTCTCTAATCACTAATGAGATCCAGTTTATGTTTCGTGTTTGTCAGCTGCTCAACTTTGACTTTCTGGTCCTAGATTTATTCCCCCTTCTCCCTTCCTCCTCACATTCTTCTTTCCTTCCAACAGAAATGCATTCTTCTCTTGCATCCTTGGGCCAAAAGGGAACTCCCATCAAGATGTCTGCAGGCCCCACTCCCTCTGATGTTTCTGAGGGAGAGCCCCTCCTTGCTGATGCTTAGCCTTGGCAGCACTTGCTGATCTCTGGCTTTCTTTGGCTCAGTGTTAAATCGCTCCAGCTTCTGTCTCAGTAGCCACACTGCTGCCTTCCCTGTCTGTTGTCTTTCCAGCAGGTGGACTGCTGAGTGTGCTCAGCACAGTTGTTTTAAGTTTTTTGAAACCTGGATTAGTTTATTTGAGGATGTGGCCACTGGTAGGTTTCCCATGCTCTGATGGTCCACACCCCTGGGTTATCTAGAAGAAGAAAAAGGAAAAGAAAGATGAGGAAGAAGAAAAAATGGTGACATCAAGTTGAAGGGTAGACATTCTGTATGGTATAGGGGAGAAATGTGGGTGTGGATATAATCGTATTGCATTGTATTCGTGTATAACATTCTCTCCTTTTTTATCATTTCTTTTTTGTTTTCCTTATTTATTTATTTATTTATTTATTATTTTATGTTAGTACACTGTAGCTGTCTTCTGACACACCAGAAGAGGGTGTCAGATCTCATTACAGATGGTTGTGAGCCACCATGTGGTTGCTGGGAATTGAACTCAGGACCTTCGCAAGGGCAGTCAGTGCTCTTACCCGCTAAGTCATCTCACCAGCCCCCATGTATAACATTCTCAACGGATAAAAAATAAGTTAAAAAGCCCTAACAAGTTTGGTTTCTGGGCAGCTTTTGGTCAGTTGGGCAGGCAGTCTGGGACTCCCACGTCTCACACTTTCATCCACAGAGAAAGCTTTCAGTGTTGCTGCAGCATCTGATGGACCCTGGGGAGAGCTTAGTGGCAATGAGCAGCTCCGCACTGTGTAGCAAGACAGATGGGACACACAGGCCAGGTGACCGGTCTTCCTTCTGATCTCAACATCGAACTAAGTCTTCCCGGTACACTGGGAGAGTGATCCCCTGCCCTCTTCCCAGGTAGCACCTAAGTACTGAGGTGAGAAAGGGTGCCCTGGCATCCTTAGAGGGCAGGGATTTGCTCCTGCCTGTCCTGAGGCTTAACAAGGAAACAGTGAATCAGGGTTAGAATGACTCCAGGTCTTCCCAGCCCCAAAGACAAGCGCTTTCATTTTCCTTTGGATATTCTGGGGTTTGAAACCTGTTCAAGATGGGAGCTTTATTAGGGAGTTTGATAGCTTAATTTAAGCCATTAACTGAGACACATTTCTTCACTCCCAGGCTCTTGACTGCGAAGGTGTTAGCCAAGTCTGTGAAGCCAGAGACTGTTGCATAAAAGCTGTTTTATGGCTTTTGTCTCAACTCTTCTGGAGCCAGGCTTGGCACAGTAGGAGAGTCAGAGGGAGGGTGCTCTGGGAAGCTTGGGCCCTGCCTCCCTGTAGTCTGAAGCACCCCTTCCTCTCCCAGGCTGCACAGCTGCATGTTCCATCTCTCCCACACTGGAGGTACAGCAGAGGACCTGACTTCTGAGTCGGCCACACCCCTCTTCACTTAACAGAAGAATCAGGGTCTCACAGTGGTGAAAACCTATTAGTTTAGAAATGATCGTGATATTAGAATATTGTTTATTTACTTACTGTAACAGTTGAAGCAAGGTGTTTATTAGATGTGAAGAAATATACACATGCAACAGACGCAAAGAGAAAGATCCTCTGCAAAGCAGAGAGAGGCAGGACTCATAAAGCCGAAAGTCCCATACGTAATTTTAAAAGAATGTTTTGTTGTTGTTGTTATTGTTGTTGTTGTTGTATTTTTTAAAAAGATTTATTTATTTTATTTATATGAGTACACTATAGCTGTCTTCAGACACACCAAAAGAGTGCATGGGATCCCATTACAGATGGTTGTGAGCCACCATGTGGTTGCCGGGAATTGAACTCAGGACCTCCGGAAGAGCAATTGGTGCTCTTAACCGCTGAGCCATCTCTCCAGCCCCCTGTTGTTGTATTTTTGAGACAGGTTATCACTATGTACCTAAGGCTGGCCTTGAACTCATGGCAATCATGCCTTTTGAGCCCTGGAATTACAGGTATAAGACTCATGACCAATTAAAAATTCTTATTCCTCTTTCTCTTCCTCCTCCTCTCCCTCCTCTTCCTCTTCTTCCTCATCCTCCTCCTTCTTTGAGGCAGGATCTCATGTAGCCGAGGCTGGCCTCAAACTCACTAAGAAGCAGAGGATGAGCTTGAATTCTTGCTCCTTCCGTCTTGAAGTCCTGAGCACTGGGATTGCAGGTAAGCATCCACTACACCAGGTTTTTTGTATTGCTGGGAGTTGACCCTCTACCGACTAAGCTGCACTCCCAGGCAAGGATTCTTATATTAACGATCCGTAATCTAAAATATTTACACAAGGAATAATGCTTAGTGTTATTTATTTATTTATTTATTTATTTATTTATTTATTTATTTAGCTAGGCACAGGAGTACATGTCTTTAACACAAGCACACAAGAGGCTGAGCTGGGTGAACCTCCATAAGTTAGAGCCTACCCTGGGCTACACAGCAAGGTCCAGGGTTATGTAGTGAGATCCTGTCTCAAATAAATGGATAAATAAATAAAGCTCTAAGGTGGAAGTTGGGTGCAATGATATATACCTGTAATCCATTTGGGAGAGGTAGAGGCAGGAAGATTTGTAGTTCAAGGCTAGCCTAAACCATCTATGGGGTTTGAGGACAGCCTGGGCTTCACAATACCCTGTCTCAAAAAGAAATAAATTCAGGACAAGAAAGATGACTCAGCGGTTAAGAGCAGTGGCTTCTGCATCATGAGGGCTGGAATTCAGATCTCAGCATCCACACAGGTTCAGGGGCGGCTCACAACCTGTAACTCCAGCTCCAGGGGATCTGACGTCCTCTGGGCTACTCTGTACCCTGCACACACAGGTGCAAAAATAAATGATAAACCTTAATCATAAAATAAATAGCTAGGTGTGGTGGTGCAAGCCTTTAATCCTAGCCCTTGGGAGGCAGAAGCAGGCGAATCTCTGTGAGTTTGAGGACAGCCTAGTCCACAGAGTGAGTTCCAGGACAGCCAGGGCTACACAGAGAAACCCTGTCTCAGAAAAGAAAAGAAGAAAAGAAAAAAGAAAAAAGGGAGGAAGGGGGAAGGAAGGAAAGAAAGAAAAGGAAGGGATGGGGAAGGTTTGGTGTTTGAGAACATGCTCGGTAATCTTATTTTTACCACATTACAGGTTTGCCAGAAGGAAAAGATGTGGATGACCTGGCTTTTCCCTCCTAGTGTTGTTTTGATCTCTAAGACTGAGAGGGGATGAGTCCATGAGAATTCTTACTGTTAACCTTTATCTGTCTGTTCATCACTGTGTGTGGACATAGTTTGTATGTGGGCACACTGTGGACTACAGGGTCACTGGCCCAGTCTCCTGCCTTTGAGTGGGTTTCTGGGATTGAACTCAGATCTTGAGTGGAAAACATTTACTTGAGATATTTAGCCAGTTTTCTTACTCTTCCCCCTCCTCTTCTTCTTCTTCTTCCTTATCTTCCTTCTCCTTTTTGTGGGGAGGGTATTGGTGAAGCTAGAGCCTTGCATATAGCACTAAACTATATCCCTGATTCTCTTTTTCACTTTTACTTCAAGACATGGTTTCACCCAAGTTGCCCAGGATAGTCTTGAATTAAACCTGTAGCCCAGGCTAGTCTTGAATTTGTAATCGTTTGCCTCAGCCTGTGCCACCAGACCCAACTCTTTATGGGTTTTAGATGAGGTCTTCTATAGCTCAGACTGTCCTCAAACTCCCTGCATACCTGAGAGTGACTTTGAGCTAACCCTCTTGCCTCTCTCTCAAGTGCTTGGTTTTCAATCATTCACCACCACCAGATAGTTGTTTAACCATCTTATAAAAAGTTCTGAAATTCAAAAGTCTACTGCTTGGTAAGATTATATGGATAGCTGATTGCCTAAGCTACTGAATAGAAGGAAAAAGCCAGGGGAATATGCCCAGTATCAAAGGTGAAATTACATGGTACTAAGCCCATTTCATGTGCTTTCTCTTTGATGTCTGGCACTGCCTAAGATGTTTATGGTATCTATCACCTTTGTAGGAGCACCCCAGACTCCAGCACAGCCGTGGTTATTTCTCTGATATTCCTGCAGTGGCTTACTCCCACTGAGATAAGATCTGCAGCGCTGGGGATGGATGCAGCCACTGGTATAGAACACTTGGTGAGCACACAGGAGGCCCTGAGGTTCATCCCAGCAACGAATGAACCTGTCATGGTGGTACATAACTGTAATTCCAGAACACAGGAAATGGAGGCAGGAGGGTCAGAAATCTAAGGTCATCTTCAGCTAAATAGGAAGTCAGAGGTCAGCCTGGCCAGAGATTCCATCAACGGGAAGGAAGGAAGGAAGGAAGGAAGGAAGGAAGGAAGGAAGGGAGGGAGGGAGGGAGGGAGGGAGGGAGGGAGGGAGGGAGGAAAGAAGGAAAGAAGGAAGGGGAAAAGGAAAAGGAGAGGAGGGAGGGAGGAAGGAAGAGAGGGAAAGAGGAAAGAAGAGAGGGAGAGAGAGAGGTCAGCCTATAATTAATCTAAGAGACAGTAAGCCCTTTCCCACTTCCTATATCAAAACACAACTTTTGATTGATCTTTGTTGTTTGGGTTTTTTTTTTAAAGATTTATTTATTTTATGTGAGTACACTGTTGCTCTCTTCAGACAGACCAGAAGAGAACATCAGATCCCATTACAGATGGTTGTGAGCCACCATGTGGTTGCTGGGATTTGAACTCAGGACCTCTGGAAGAGGAGTCAGTGCTCTTAACTGCTGAACCATCTCTCCAGCCAGATCTTTGTTGTTTTGTTTGAGGCTTTCTGTGTGTCTGTTTTTAAGATGGGGATCTAATGTAGTCTGGGCTGGCCTTAAAATGGCTGTGTAGCTGAGGAGAACCCAGAACTCCTGATCTCCAATTCCTGGGATGGGACAGGCCTGAGTCCCCATACCTGGCTCTCGATTAATCTTTGTATCATTGTCTGCATACAAACAGGGTGGTGGCTTTATGATGTGTTAACTTAGAATGAATGGAGAACAGACTTACTTGTGAAAGACAGAGGGAAATTTGAGAATAGAGCAATTGGGTTTTTTCACCCCTTTTTGCGTTGTGCTGGATTTTAAACTCAGAGCCTCAGGCATGGTATGTCCCACCACTGGGCTGCACTTCCAGCCAATAATTACTTTTACTTGCTTTTTTTTTTTTTTTTTTTTGCGTCTAATGTGTATGTGTGTGCACATTCATGTGTGTGAACATGGGTGGTTTGGTGTCATGGAACATTTTTGGAAGTCAGGGGACAACCTTGGGTATCAGTCTTCAGCTTGCCCCTCGTTTGACAGGGTCTCTAGTTTTTAGGTGCCTAGAGCTCTCCTGTCTCCACCCAACATCTCTCCTCCGGGGCACTGGAAATGCAGATACACACAACTGCTCCTGGCTTCACGCATGTTTTGGGTATTCAAACCTAGGTCCTCTCACACGTATGACAAGGTTTCACCAAACTGACCCATCTCCCCAGCCCAACAACTGCTTTTTAAAACACCGAACACCGGAGCCTAATCGTGAGGCCACAGCCCCCACTCAGCTCTGCTCGATATGAGGCAAGTTCTGATTAAAAAAAAAAAAAAAAAAAAGCTATGGTGCACCATGAGGAATTTAAAGAGTTGCCCCAGAGATAAGATTGCAGCCCAGAGGTGAAAGGAAGCTGCCCTAAACGCAAAGAAAGAAACTAGAGATGCTGAGTTTGAAGCACCAGAAATAGCCAGATAGGATGGTACTTGTAAGTATTTGGAGATAGGAACACTGTCCTGTGGTTGCTCTCCCAATCAGCTCTCCACAGGAGCCTGGTGTTATCCTGAGCACCAGGGTGTGAACTCATTCTTGTTCAGAAAAAAACACGAGGTAAACTGTGGGGAAACCAGTTCAAATGTAAGACAAAGAAACATGCTGCCTTCCACTGAGTTTGCCCAGGGCTGTGCTTGAGCTAACTGTTGAGAGCCTGGCCTGGCCTGGCCTGGTGTCAGCCACATTGGGCAACAGGTTTAGTCTCCAGTGCTCCCTTCCTCTGAGGGTGTGTACTTGGTCCTTTCATATGAGGAAAAATGAATAGAACACAATCCAAAACTCTGCATAGCTGGGAAAGATCTCAACCTGTGCAGCCAGGCCTGCCTCAAGCCTCTGCACGCTGTGTCTTCATGTTCCAGATATTCTGCACATACGAACCTTCTCACACTTTACATATGAGATGACCCTGCGGAATAGGGCACGCTACACTGTCTTAGATACACTTATTATGCTGTAATGAAACACTATGGCAGAAAGCAAGCTGGGGAGGAAAGGGTTTAGTTAGGTTACTATCTTGACTATAATCCATTGAAGGAAGCCAAGGCAGGAACTCACACAGGACAGGAACCTGAAGGCAGGAGTTGATGTGAGGCCATGGAGGGGTGATGCTTGCTGGCTTGCTCCTCATGGCTTGCTCAGCCTGCTTTTTTATAGCACCCAGGATCTCCAGGCCAGGAAAGTTGCCACACACAATAACCATCAATCACTAATTAAGAAAATGCCCTACAGGGTTGCCTATAGGCCAATCTTATGAAGGCAACCCCTCCTCTCTGATGACTCTGGCTTGGGTCAAGATGACATAAAACTAGTCATATCCTGCCTTTATTTATATTTTTCCCTTAATGCTTTTATTTGAATTTTTCCTTATAAAAGGACCACGTGCTTATTTAAAACACACACACACAAAGTATATAAAATGACAATGGGAACCCCTCCCCTCCTTCATCTGCTCAGGGTAGGTGACAACAGGTACCACTGAGGCTGTAAATCTCCCCAGTTGCTCTGCTGCAGGGACAGGGTCTGCCCAGGCCTCACTGTTCCACCAAGAAGACCTCCTTTCTCAGTCCTGTACACAGCCACTTCTTCACTTCGGTTCCCTCACAGAGAACCAGGCTGTCTGTCCTGGGACTTCTAAGAAATGAACCCCCATAGTCTTAGTATTCTTTCAGGATCTTCCACCTCCCAGGCTCCCTTTCCCCTCAAGACAGAAAAAAAGCGAAGGAAACACAGAGATCTCGGCCGGGCTGCAAGAACTGTGTGTCCTGGGTTAGGGAGGCTGTTAAGCCTCCTGCTCTGCATCTCCCAGTGGCCTTGACCCTGTCTGGGCCCTTCACCTCCTCACAGGCACCAAGAGGATGGTCTGTCCTAAAGACTAGATAGATGTACTGATGCAAGCCAATTACTCGTTTTTCCCTCCCTATATCTTGTCTTTTGTGGGTGTCTATGCACCTGTGTGGTCCTGTGTGCACCTGGGTATGCAGGTGCAGTGCACAGAAGTTGACCTTGGCTTTTTGTGCTAGTGCTGAGGACCAAACTCGGATCCTCACTCTTACAAGATGCCTTGCTCATTTCCTGTTGTGACAAAAATACTCTAACAAAAGCAATTGAAGAATGGGAGGGTTGGGCTGGAGAGATGGCTCAGCAGTTAGAAGCACTGACTGTTTTTCCAGAGGTCCTGAGTTCAATTCCCAGCAACCATATGGTG
Organism: Mus caroli; assembly: GCF_978045245.1. Taxonomy (NCBI): domain Eukaryota; kingdom Metazoa; phylum Chordata; class Mammalia; order Rodentia; family Muridae; genus Mus; species Mus caroli. The sequence goes on along the minus strand of NW_028227258.1, from coordinate 66,311,564 downwards.
GCTCACAACCATCTGTAATGGGATCTGATGTCCTTTTCTGGTGTGTCTGAAGACAGTGATGGTGTACACTCACATATAAAGAAAAAACTGGAAGAACTGTTCTGGGGAGAAGGCTCAGCTGCTAAGAGCACCTGTGGGCCTGAGTTCAGTTCCCAGAATGTACATGCAGGCTCACAGCTCTCTGTAATTCCAGTGCTAGGGGACTGACACCCTCGTATAGACATACATACAGGCAAAATACCAATGCACATGAAATATAAATAAATCAAGCTAGGCGGTTGTAGCTCATGTCTTTAGCCCCAGTACTTAAGAGGCAGACAGGTGGATCTCTGAGTTTGAGGCCAGCCTAGTTAGTCTACAGCGTGAATACACAGAGAACCCCTGACTCAGAAATTAATTAATTAGCTAATAATTTAAAAAGAGCAAGAGAGGGACAGGTGGTGACAGTGCATGCTTTTAGTTCCAGCAGTTGGGAGGCAGAGACAGGTGGATCTTTGGATTCAAGGCCAGTCTGGTGTACAGAGAGAATTCCAGGACAACCAGAAGTACACAGAAGAACCCTGTCTCAAACAAGAAGAAGAAGAAGCAAACGACATAAAACAAAAAGGGAGGGCTGGGGCTGGGGCTGGGGCTGGGGCTGGGGCTGGGGCTAGGGAGATAACAGCAGTTAAAAGCACTTACTGTTTTTGCAGAGGACCTGGGTTCCACTCCCAGCACCCACATGGTGGTTCACAGCCATCTGCAACTCCAGTTCTAGGGGTCCAATATTCTCTTCTGGCTTCCTTGGGCACTAGACATACACCTGGTGCAAAATAATTGCAGACAAATATTCATACATATAAATCTTTAAAGAAACCCGGCAGGGAGTCAAAGAGGCAGACCTTGAAGCACCTCCTCACAGTGCACCTGTGTTCAGGGAGACTCGGGAGCCGGAAGCTTGCCGCTAGCCTTCTCCATTTTATTCAGCCTAGGACCCAATTGAGAAAAAACAGGCAAAGAGACAAAAGCATCCTTCTTCCCTGGCCTGACATAGGCATGCAGCAGAAAGCCTGGCCCAGATGAGCACTGGGTCTTCCTGCCTCAAAGATCTGGATTAGAAGTGGATCTTCCCGCTTAAAATTATGCCCCCCCCCACAAAAAAACAAAAAACAAAACAAAACAAAAAACCTCACAGGTGTGCTTCTCCATTTTTGGGTTTTAGTTAATTCCAGATGTAGTCAAGTTGACAGCCAAGAACAGCCATCAGAATCTGAGACTTTGAATTCATGATTCTTATATGGCAGCCTCCAGTGACACAGAATTGCAGGCTTAACCACCAGGCACGGTTTTGTTTGTTTGTTTGTTTGTTTGTTTGTTTGTTTTTTGTCTTCTCACTTTAAGGTTTTTGTTTTGTTTTGTTTTGTTTTGTTTTGTTTTGTTTTTCGAGACAGGGTTTCTCTGTATAGCCCTGGCTGTCCTGGAACTCACTTTGTAGACCAGGCTGGCCTCGAACTCAGAAATCCGCCTGCCTCTGCCTCCCGAGTGCTGGGATTAAAGGCGTGCGCCACCACGCCCGGCTTTAAGTTATTTTTGAGCACCAGTTCCAGTGTCTCCCTCCCTTCTCTTCACTGGGTTTAATTTTTTTTTTTCACCATCCTCCCATCTTGCCCATCTCAAAGCCTGTTAAGTGGGCCCAAGGAGGGTGGCTGAAGATGAGTGTAAGAAGGTGCCCAGGTAGCAGCCTGACCTCCTGTGGCATGCCCTGTGTCAGGGCCTCCACTTCTGTTCTCAGAGCCCAGGGCCGAAGTTCACAAGCAATATTAACCAGACACTAGATCCTCTGTCTCCTCCGTAGTAGCTGCCATGGCCTGGGCTTAGAAATAACAGCAACAAATGCAGGCCCCGCCCCCTGGTCCTCCAAGCCCATTGCTGTGGTCCGGTATTGGCTGGCTGGCAGCAAACGGGGTTAGCTTTGGGGATGTCCTTGCTACCACCACTGGCTGTGAATACCATAGTTGGCTTCTGGCTAGAGAAGGGCAAGCTAGATTGGGGAGTGAGCCCTTCGGCTCCTGAGAAGGACTGGCAGCAGCTGCTGCTGGGAGTGGGAAGAGTTCCTTCCAGCCCCACTCTGGAAGCCCAAGGCCCTGGGGTGGTTCTGTCCATAGCTGGCTTCTCTCCCTGGACTGGATTGGACAACTTCTCCCTAAAACAGCTTCATTAGCTCTGAAGCAAGATGTCAGTGAGAAAAACAGCAGACAGAAGTTAGGGGTGCTATGGAGAAACTGCCAAGACCAGCCAGGTCAGAGTGCAGGGCCAGGAATGAGCTCCTTGTCAAAACAGACTCAAGGACAAACAAAACTCGCCAGTGCCTCCTTTGGATTTATTGATTTAGGAGGGCAAGTAAGGGAGCAGCCTCAGAGCAGATGCACACACTGGGCCAGCTTTGCAGCCTCAGGGCAGATACACACACTAGACCATCTTTGCAGCCCCAGGGCAGCTGCACACACTAGGTCAGCTTTGCAGCCTCAGGGAAGATGCACACACTGGGCCAGCTTTGTTGGCTGGCTGATGGTGGACAGTGAAGAAGATACCACAGCAAGCCAAGAGATTCATTTTTGTTGATTAATTTTCTCTACCCCCTTAAATCATTTTAAAAATATATTTATTTAACCCGTATGTGTGTGCCTGAGCTTATGGATGTACACCATGTGCCCATGGAGGCCAGAAGAGGGCATTAGATTTCCTGGAATTTGCATTGCTTGTGAGCCACCCATTTTTGGGTGCTGGGAACTGAACCTATGTCTTCTGCAAGAGCAGCAAATGCTTTTAAACACTGAGCTAAATGTATCTCCAGCCCCCACTTACATCGTTTTCAGTGAACTTTTGTAAACTCCAGGTTTAGAAGCTTATGCCTTGAATCCACAGAAGGTCTAGCTTGGCATTTACTGTGTAGACCAGGCTGGCCTCTGACTCCATGTCGAGATTACAGGAGTGTGCTACCAAAACTTGGCTGGGGAACTTTATGATAGGGAAATGACCTTTCTGACAGGCTTCTGAAGGAAGGTGACCAGTGCACTGAGCCCTGTTTTGCACAAACACACACACACACCCTGCAACACACACCTTCCTTTCTTCCCTTCCACAAAATGCATTTACATCTGATACTCTACACAGTGAGTTAATCCAGAGAAACTCCTCTCAGGCTGGGCTAGCTTCTTCCTTCAGAAGTAAAAGGTGGCTTACAATGTGTCACGTGAGCTCCAGCCCTGCCACCAGAGGCCTGCCTTCTATCATAACTGTACCTAAGGCAATTTCTTCTGGTGGTTATCTTGAGCCCATGTTACCCATTTCCCTATTCAATGAGAGCCTCACTCAGAGCTTTTATCTAAGATGAAAGTAGTGTCTACCAACAGTTGGATTCCCTGAAGTGTGTGGACAGGAGCCTTCCCTGGGCAAGCACCTCACGCTGAGGACAGTGGCAGCCCCTGCTCCATGGTAGAGACGGTTACATAGTCCTCCTGCTGAGTCCTTCAAACCCACACTTTCCTAGGTGAAGGGCAGCACTGCACGGAGGTTAACAGGATCAGGCCTCAGCCTAGCTTTGAGGAGCCCTGTTAATGGGCCTCAGTGAGAGAGGATATGTCTAATCCTGTTGGGACTAGATGTCCCAGGATGGGGTGACCCAAGGTGGGGGGGAGGAAGTAACAGGGGGAGGTATTTATCAGGGCAGGACTGGGCAGGACTGGGTGGAGAGGAGGGGGAAGGGGGCTTCAATCCGGATGCAAAGTGAATAAAAATAAATAAATTACTGAAAAAAAGAAAGAGTTCTTCAGCAAGCAATGATTTACTGGTGTATATTACAGCCACAGGCTTAATAACCTGAGCAGACACTCTTCAAGCTAGAGGACCCACCCCAAGACAAGCAGTGCCCCTGAACATTTTCTGTCGCCACCCAATTGGGGACAGTTGGCCTCCTCTCTGACCCTGCATCCAACCCCTCAGGGCAGCAGACTCTGTGGCAGGGGAAGGTAGTTCACTTTCACCTTTTGAGGTTTATGAGGGTAACTGGCAGTAATAGCAAGCACTAGGCTTTCTCCCACTTCAAAGCTCAAGGCTAATGAGTGGTTCTGGGGAAAGTGGGACCTAGGCTCACCCCTCAGCCTTGGCTCTGTGGGCAGCTGCTGTGGAAAGGCCTGGGGGAGGGGTCTCGGTGATCAGAACTGTTTTTTTGGAGCATGAATGTCTAGAAGAAGAGGACAATCTTCAGATAAGGCTGGCTTTTGATGCAGCAGTGGGAACAAACAGGTCCTCAGTCCTGGGTACCCTGAAATGTCCACGGGCATGGCCAGACACATAAACGAGCGTTTGAAGGCACAGGAACATGTGAATGCATACATATAAACACTCCTCTCACACAGTTCCTGCTCACATGGGCACACACAAGCATATACACGTCCAGGCAGAAGCACATACAAATTCATATCCATGCATACACAAACATAAAGGCACATGCATAGGAACCCACAGGAGAAGGCTACACAGGCACACAAACTTAATACAGACCCAGGTACCCACTAATGGCCCAGATGTTTTTTGCATGTGTATATACACGTACACATGTGCACACATGTGCACAAGTGTGCGTGCGTGCGTGCACACACACACCCTGTAATTTGAACAGCCAGGCCACTTGACAGCTTCCTGGCTAGCTGCCCTTTATAGTTTACCCTGGAAGGCAGCCAGGTCCCTCCCCTTGCTCCACCTCTCCCCCAATTGGTTGCATAAATTCCCTCCCTTTGCCCCTTGCCTGTGCAGTCTGCACTTATTACCAGCATTGGTCTCTGCTGAGCCTCTGCTCATTCCTGGCAAATCCTGCAGGACCCGAGTGTCAGCCAGCCAGCAGCATGGGTAAGGAAAAGGGTCTCAAACCATGTGTAGGCTGCCCTTAGTTTGGAGGGTCCTCCTCCTACCAGGAAATGGCCGGGAACTGTGGGGAGGACAGTGACGAAAGAGTTGGACTCTTGTTCCTACCCTACAGGCATGCGCATAGCAGCTCAAGTGAAAGCTTCATGCACACTATTTTTCAGCCTAGCCTAAATTCTAAGGAACAGAAAGGGACCGCCAGAAATGGTGGTTTGTGAATCCTACCCAACCTCGGTAGGGGAAGGGGCAGGGGCAGTGCAGCTTGTCACCCTAGTAAATTCTGGTTTTAGCAGGGGGTCAATGGGTTGGGGGGGGTGTTACAAAAGAACAATCATCACACTCTGGATCTCTCAAGCTGCTTCATATCACCAGTCACCGGGGGAAGTCAGGGGCAGCCACACTAGCGCACTGAGGGCCTGATTCTGTGTTCTCCCAAGTCCCACAGCCCTCTTATCCTGTGAGTTCCTGGGTATCCGTCTGAGAGCCTGGGTTTGGGAAGGAAAATTGAGGCCCTGCTCCCCTTATTGCTGGCTCTTCCCAAGGCTAGTAGAAAGACCAGTGGCCATCCTGGCACAGAAAACCCACTTGAACTTTGCCTGGGTTCCCCAAACTCAAAATGGCATAGATCTTGCTTAAAATGCTTAAGACTGGAGGATGCCACACAGAGAAAGATGGTGCCCCAGGCGACCTAGCAGCCTGGACCAAGCCTTGGGTGGCAGGAAAAACCTCCTCTTCTTAAAGATGTTTGATTTTATGAACATTTCTGTATACTCATGTGTAGCACATACGTATCTAGTGTCAACCAGGGCCAGAAGAAGGTGTCAGACTGTTCTGAGTTCCATGGGTGTGTTCTTCATCCCGGAGCCATCTCTTGAGCCCTAGAACAGCATTTGTTGTTGTTTTTGTTGTTGTTAGAGTTCTTTGTTTGTGGTTGGTTGGTTGGTTGGTTTCTGAGACAGGGTCTCACTATGTAGCTCTGGCTGATCTGGAACTCACTGTATGTAGATCAGGCTGACAGAGATCCTCTGGCCTCTGCCTCTTGAGTGCTGGGCTTCAAGTGTTGCATCCCTTTAAGTCAGTGTGTGGCAGCTCATGCCTGTCACCTCAGTGCTAAGGAGACTGAGGCAGAAGGAATTTGGGGAGATCGGGCTCCCCGACTCCAACGCTGTAACTGCTTCCCTACTTCATATACCTTCTCGATGTGGATCTCCCAGCTGCAGAAGAGGCTGCTCTGGCCTTGAGGCTTCCTTATCATTTCCTTACATGTTTACTTGATGTTGTCTGCATAGGTGTTTGGCTTGCATTTATGTGCACCATATATGTACCTTTATGTGTGTGAGGCCAGAGAGGGTGTTGGATCTCCTGGAAGTGGAGTTACAGTTCTTTTTTTTTTCCAAGACAGGGTTTCTCTGTATAGCCCTGGCTGTCCTGGAACTCACTCTGTAGACCAGGCTGGCCTTGAACTCAGAAATCTGCCTGCCTCTGCCTCCTGAGTGCTGGGATTAAAGGCGTGCACCACCACGCCCAGCTGGAGTTACAGTTTTTAACCACCATGTGGATGCTGTGAATCAAATCTGGGTTCTTCATAAGAGCAGTCATTGCTCTTAACCTGAACCATGTCTCTAACCTCTCTCTGGCCTGCTTGTGGACCTGGGTCAGGGCAGGGGGCAGAGCACAGTCCTGTGAGCTCCACTTCAGAATTTCTTTCAACCTACATGAGCCTGTTCAACCTCCACAGTCTGGCCCACACTCAAAAAGCTGGAATCTTGGCAACTGTCTTGTCAGACTGTAGGGTCCGGAAGGGCCTCTCCCTACAGCTGTGGTCACTAGGAAAATAGAAAGAAGTCTAAGGACACACAGCTGGCATAAGTCTTGACCAACACACACACTCACTGGGGTTGGATTGATTGTGTAATCCTGAGTGTGACCAGCAACCCGGCTCAGGACCCCAGCTGGATGGAGGAAGTTCCTGGGTCCTGCTCTGGCTGAATTTGGTGGAAGATGCAGCCTTCCCATTCTTGAAGGCTGCTCCTCAGAATAGACCTCAGAAGGCTGCCTACCTGGTTTAGGTCTCACAGAGGCCCCTCCGGGATTTTGTTTAATCATGTTGAACCAAAAGCCTTTCAATGCTAGGCAAGTGCTCTATCACTGAGCAGCTTCCCTTGGTGGGTCATTTGATTTTAAGATTTAGTTTGTGAGTGGTGTGTGTGTGTGTGTGTGTGTGTGTGTGTGTGTGTATGCCCTTGTGAGTGGTGCAGCCCTCAGAGGTCAGAGGCATCTGACCTCCCCAGAGCTGAACTCTGTGCTTGCTGGTAACTGGGGATTGAACTGCTGAGCCTCCCCAACTCACTTTTGCTTTTTTGAGACAGGGTCTTTCTATGTAACCCTGACTGTCCCAAAACTATGTAGACCAGGCTGGCCTTGAACTTGCAGATCTCCACCTGCCTCTGCTTGCTGGGATTAAAAGCATTAAAGGCATGAGCCCTGAATCAGTTTTTGCTATATAGCAAGGCTAGTCTTGAACTCATGCTCCTCCTGCTTCTGCCTCCCTATAGCCGTGTGCCCATCCCCCTGTGGTGCTCTCACTTATCTCTTCTTCACATACAAACTGGAAACCGAGTTACATAATTTGCCCAAGTTCTGCCCAAGACTGGCCAGGTAGGCTACGGCAGGAATCGAAGTCAATGTTATGATTACTGAGGACACAGGCTCTGCCTCACCTCCTCCAGTCCACTTCCAGGTCATGTGGTTCCACTCTTCAACTTCACCCTCATCAGAGATGGGGGACTGGGTTGGGGGATGGGTTGGGGGTACTGGGCCAAAGTGATGGGGCTGAAGTAGGGACCTGGGGCACCAGTGAATCTGCCTTGCCTGCCAGATGTGTCAGGCTGCATAAAGAGAGAATCACACTCCAAAGCAGGCCCCAGCCAACGTGTTCCCATTATTTCTACAGCTACAAAATGCACAAAGTGTGGTCCAGGTTACCCCACCCCTGTGGAGGCCATGAAAGGTAATTGCGAATCTAAGGGCCAGCGTCCCTCTGCAGACCCCAGGGTAGGGTTGGGGGACTGCAGATCTACCTTTACCCCTCTGATCCTCCCTGAGCTGCCTCTGCCTGGTGGATTACCACAACCTGCTTTCTACTTTCCAGGACCCCGAGAGGAGATTGTCTACGTGGCCTGCATTTACCGGAACACAGGCACTGAAGCCCCAGATTATTTGGCCACTGTGGATGTAGACCCTAAGTCTCCCCACTATAGCCAGGTGAGGTGAAGCATGGTCACTAGTGTCCCTGAGACTCCCACCACAGCCCCGGTTCCCTACCTCCACCCTCCTTTGTCCTCATGGTAATGGAAGCTATTCATTGCACAGGGTGCTGAACTGAAACCCTATCTATGCCTAGTCAAAAATGAGTCTGTAAAGGCAGGACCTGGGCAATCAGCACTTCCTGTCCCTCTCCATCCTAGGTCATCCACAGGTTGCCCATGCCCTACCTGAAAGACGAGCTGCACCACTCAGGATGGAACACCTGCAGCAGCTGCTTTGGGGACAGCACGAAGTCACGCAACAAGCTGATACTGCCTGGTCTCATGTCCTCCCGCATCTACGTGGTGGATGTGGGCTCTGAGCCTCGTGCCCCGAAGTTGCACAAGGCATGTCCTCTGTCCTTGTGACTAGCTGTCTCCAGATTTGACACAGGGTCTGGCTCAGCAGCAGGGATGAAGGGCACACTTCAGAGGGCTCCTGAGCTGGCACCATCAAGCAAGTTTCAAGCATGGGCTGGGATGCCAGGAGAGGAGGTTTCTTCTTTGAGCATGGTGTCAGAGCCAGCTAGCTCAGGGCTTCCTCTCAACACGTCATTGGATATCCATCCTCTGCACCAGATGCTCAGAGCTGACTGCTGAGGGTACAGAGCTAACAGTGGCCTGGGATGGGGCCCCAGGAGATGGGAGTGCCTTCAAGAGGGACGAGGGAATGTCAATGCTCTCTGACTGAAGACTTACTGGTGGTTTCTCTGCCTCTTCCTTGCTGGTCTCCGAGTTACCAGACTGAATCTGTGCTGTCTTCCCTCAGGGAGAGGAAAAGGAGGCAGGGCCCACAGACAAAGCAGGGAGAATGACAGCAGGTAGTGGAGACTCCTGGCTCTGTAAAGTTCTGACCC